>NC_083565.1:17019083-17320632 GCF_019925205.1 Metopolophium dirhodum | reverse complement strand
TGTTTCGCAAATAATTCAGTTTTTTAAAACAAAAATGCTCGTGGTTAGATACTTAGATATGAATTTAGTAATAAATAATGAAAAACTAATATTTTTCTTTTATTTAAATGGTTACCATTGTTTACGGATTATAATATTATTACTATTGTAATTTTATTATTAGTAGAAATACCAATGTCATATAACATTTTTTTACAAATCAAAATATTAATTTAAATACCCAATTAAAATTTATATCGCAGAATAGATTAAATATAAAACAATAAACATTAAGAGTCAAACTTACAAAAAAAAAGAAATGGAACTCATTAACATTTTAAACAACTGATTTTTAATAAAGATACATTTTTACATGCCAAATCCATCCATAGACAAATCTGTAAAACAAATCTTATAACTAATCAGTTATTCCACATATTTTTTAAGATTAAAATAATATCTTTTGCATAAACATTTATATCAAATAGATCACTATGCATTTTTAATTCCCAAATATTTTTTCTGATATTTTCCAAAACGAGTTTGTTCATCCCCAATTGTATTGCAATTTCAATATAATTTTCTTCATTTTGAGCAATAGTATCAGCGATTCCTAAAGTAGTCAATTGTGATGCCGTTACACGAGATTCATATGTATCTCCCGGAAGTGTAATTACTGGAACTCCTGCCCATATTGCATCCAAGCAAGCTATGTGTCCATTGCATAAATGTGTATCCAAATAAATATCGGCCAACTGGATTCGATTCAAATGTTGATATTTAGGAATAAAGTCAGCAAAAATGATGCGTGATGTATCAAAGTTTAAACCATCAGCAAATGTTCTTAAATTATTTTCAGCAATATCATTCAAATGTAGAAGCCATAGTACAGAGTTAGGAACATTATTTAAAATATTTAGCCACATACGAAAAGTAAATGGGTCTATTTTATATAGTTTACTGAAATTACAAAAAACAACCCCGTTCTCTGGTAAGTTGAACATTGATCTATTGTAAGATTTCACAGATTCTGTGAGTTCTTCTTCAATATATGTGGTTTTAACTGATACTAAATCATTGGCATCATTTCCATTAAGATAAATGCCTTGATGCATAATATTATTTGTATTATCTACGACTACTTTGCGTGGTGGTAAATTAGAAAACTTCTGTTTGTGGTCCCCAACAAAAATAGTTTGATTTGTATAAACCCATTTTTCAGTATATAAATGTTGAAGTTCAGGAGGAGAACATATTTTATCTGTAATCAAGTAATCCATGAATGTTGTACAACTAGTACTAGGACAACCAAGCCATGAAACTTGAATTGGAGCTGGTCTTAAAGCAAATATCTCAGTTTGAGCACCCTTGGTATAACCACTCATGTCAACCAATATATGGATTCCATCATTATTGATAACTTTAGCAGCATCGATAAATTTCAGTTGTGATAAATCTTTATGGTGTTCAAAGAGATTTAACCTGTAATTAAAAAGAAAAGAAAAGATTTTACATAATTAATATTATAATCAATAATTAATAATGGGTGATCTATTAGTGACTGATTAAATGTTATCAAAGTTAAACAGAAAAATAATATACATAATTTAATACTACACAATGGCTGAATTTTAAGAAATTAGTTTATCTTTATTAAACAAAGTATAGGTATTTGTTTCTGAGAAATCAGAAATCAGATGTTAATAATACAATGTTGTAAGTTTATTTTTAATTTTTGTTTATATTTAGATAAAAAATTGTAGTAAGTATCTTATTGAAAAAGGTCAGTAAGTTATATTTTGAGTCCATTTGAGTTATTGATAGGCATAAGAACATTATGATTGTAATTAGTTTTTTTCTATAAATGGCAATAACAATTATTTTTTTTGGTTTCGAAAAGTTAGAAAATTTAATACTTGCAAGGTTTCTCATAAGTATTTATAATATTAGTTGAAAAACTGATACATCAAACGAAGGCACAGTTTTATATATTTAAATTTTAAGTTCAAATTTAGTTATTTGTTATTCATAGGTACCTATTTGAAAATTTAAAAGTATATTATTTTATTTTATACACTCAATGATGACGTTTTTAAATGCAATTTTTTCAACAAATTAATTAAACCTATTAATGTTTAATAGTAAAATAAATTACTTTAAAAGCAATCATAACTTAATATACAGTAAAACTCGCTTAAGACGCTCTCGCTTAAGACGCTTTCCCGCATAAGACGCTGTTTTTAGTCGGTCCCTAGACATTTCCTATACTAGTCAATGTAAAAATCACCTGTTAAGACGCTCAGTTTTTCTCTGTCTAATCGGGTAAAACGCTCTTTTTTTCAGCAGATTACGATAAATTTTAGTAGTTTTGTGAAAATAAAAATAGAATTTTTAGTATTATACGTGTTCTTATCGTTTTATTTTATCGCTATACCTATTTTATCATTACTTATTATAACAGTTTTACTGTATTTCATCGTCTTATGAGATTTAGTAAGTGCTGTTCGTTCGCATGTGTATAACCGTAATTTCGTTATGGCTAGTGGTATAAAACGTAAAGCGCTAACGATTTCGGACAAACTCAACATTTTGAAAAAGTACGATGAAGGATTGGCTGAGAAAAAAAAACAAAAAGATATTGCTAATGAACTGGGGATACCTCCTTCCACTTTAAGAACTTTATTGAAAAACAGACATGAAATAGAACAAAGCAGCTTGTTAGGTGGCAGCAAACGACAAAAATTAAAACACGGGAAGTATGAAGAGTTGGAAAATATTTTATTGGAGTGGTTTCAACAAGCTCGTAGTTTAAATTATCCAATAAATGGAGGTATAATCACGGAAAAGGCGATGGAGATTGCCGCACGTCTCAACTTAACCGAATTTAGTGGATCGACTGGTTGGCTGGATAGATTTCGGAGTAGGCATAGCATTGTGTACCGGCAAATATCAGGTGAGGCTGAATCTGTTAATAATGATGATATAGCTTCATGGAAAAATAACGTGTTGCCTTCATTACTGCGTGACTATGCTCCTGACGATGTATACAACGCTGATGAATTCGGATTGTTTTTTAAGCTTATGCCAGATAAGTCTTTTGTTTTTAAAAATGAGACATGCCATGGTGGAAAGTTGAGCAAGGAACGTCTCACGGTTTTAGTATGTACAAATTCTACCGGAACCCATAAATTGAAGTTGGTCGTCATTGGAAAAAGTAGGTCTCCTCGCTGTTTCAAAAATATTTTTTTAAATTAAATTCAGTAGCACAAAAATATAAGTATGTATGTATATCGTAATTATAATTAATTTTTAAGTGTATTTCTCATTAAATTATGTTTAATAATAAAAAAATAAACTCGATATTTCAACCACATCATTTTGTTTCATTCCCGCATAAGACGCTTTCCCGCATAAGACGTTTTAGAGAGCTGGTCCCTTAAAGAGCGTCTTAAGCGAGTTTTACTGTATACTTAATAATATAGGCCGATAGACTGTCTTCGCTCAATATTGTTTAAGTATACAATGATTTTATATAATTATTGAATTCAAATTTAACATTATTCAAACCCACTCGATACCAACAGTACGGTAGAGCAGTAAACACTTTACCACATATTTACTTTTATTTACTAAAATCATTAAAATCAAATATTTACCAGGATGGAATGTTATCATTTGAAGATATAGAATAACAAATTACATCGACTTGGTAGTCGTATAGACTAGACAAAGATTCCATAATTGTTGTTATTGGGTGTTTACTAAAGTTGGTTGATACAAAACCAATCCTGAGATTTCCATTGGAAGATATTAAAGATGTTGGATGAACAAATTGTTGAGGTTCTTCAATTGATTTTTTCAATTTTTCAACACAATGTTTTGCATACTTAGAAGCAATTTTAGTTTGTACTTCTATCGATAGAGGAAATATTAATGCATCGTGAGGTAATAAGGACAACATGTCGTCATCATTCAGTTGTTTGTTTACAATTTCTTGTAATTTTTTCACGTGTGCATCATAGTCTGACCAGTCACAAATTGTTTGTAAACATCGTACTAAATTACAATATACGTCTGGAAGATCTGGTTTTAAGTTTAATACAAATTCATAAGCACGAATTGCTTCAGTGAAATTATCACTGTCTTTTTGTATAGAACCTATATAAATGTAAGCTTCTAAACAATGTGAATCATGCTGAATTGCCATATAAAAGCAACGTAATGCATCTTTACTCATGTTTAATTCCGTATATATATTTCCCATATATATATAAATGTCAACAGATGTATTGTCACATTCTAATGCTTTTTCGTAATACGTTAGAGCATCATTCAGATTTATATTCAATCTATATAAAATATTGGCTAAATTCAAACAAGCGTTATAATGGGTAGGTTGTTGCAACTGTATAGCCATTTTATAATAATCTATGGCCTTTTCTGAAATACCATAGTCTTCATATATTATGGCAATATCACAATAAGCATTGGCCAACGTCGGCTTTAATTCTATCGCATTTTTATACCTGTTGAAAAATTAATGATATAATTAGTTATACTGAATAGATACGTTTTACAAGAATTATTTCTATTAATGAAATCAAGTAGCAAGTACTGTTTTTATCATGGGAAATTGAAATTAACAACAAAGAAGATAAGAAAAGAACAATAGTATAATATCTTAAACTAAAGTCTATAAAACAAATAAAACAATTGTAATATACCTACAAATAACCAACGTTTAAAAAATAGCCGAAAATAAATGTATGCATGCAGCAAACGTATACTAATAGTGTCAAATATGAAAAATAATGAACCATTTATTAATGAATTATTAATATTATATTCTGAACTTGTATATTCAAATTGACTTAGTTTCTCTATTAATTATTGGTAATAAGCAGACATTTACAATTTAAAATATACCTTGATACAAACAATATAATCAACACATGTAAATAAATTATGATAAATAATAAATATCAGTCCGGCGATAACGTTCACCATGAACGCACGGTCATTACGTTCGCTCCGTTATCTGTTTTTCATACGCTAATATTATATTATTATACTCTGCCATTACGTTTACGTAGTATGGCGGCCCAATCGTCTAATAATCGTGTCACAACTAAAACTAATCCAACTTCAAGCAAAAGAAATTTATCTTCTTCATCGCTTTCCCCCAAGCCAGAGGATAAGAAATCAAAAATATTCATAACTCCTAACCGGTACTCAGTTCTCACTACACTAAATGACTCTAACTAAAACACACAGCCAAACATGACTCAAACTCATTCTCAAAATATCCCACCAAAACCAACTGCAATTTATATCAAAGGCGCGAGTAGAGTAATTTTTCCAGTTTCACCTCAAACTTGATTAAAATTATCAACACAACAGAATTTATCTGTTTAGCCTACAATTCCCAGTGGTCTTAACAAAAGAAAAAAGATCTTTTAGACATGTGCAAGTATATGCCTCAACAATTCAGTGACTTCTATACTTCATTACCAGGATAATAAATTGTATGAATTTTAAAATATGTAAAAAAAATAATGTGATTTATAGTAATAAAATACCATGTTTTATTAATATTAATCTTTATGAAATAATTTTGTTAAGTGAAATGAATACAGTACCTACACAAAAAAATAAAATAATGGTAGAGTGTTATAGTCGAATATGTAAGAACGTGCTACGTGCGTTCCAAATAACATTAAAAAAAATGTGTAATACATTTTTCGTTTTTAGTTTTTCCTTAACATTTACGAATTGCTACATAGCACGTTATTCCCGCCCACCCTTCGATTATTAGAATATCTGGAGAATATTTGGAGGGTCTTTTTAGAGCATATTTTAAACTTTGAATTGTGTTGATTAATTATTACCTTGTAAGAGCCAAATCCAAATGTCCCAGATTATACATAGTCAGGCCCACTTTCCAATGAGCAAATGCATTTCCAGGGTTAAAAAGTATCGCGCAATAGAATACATTTCTTGCATTTTCTTGATCATCACTTTCCAGGTACAAATCACCCATTGACATGCAAGCATCAGACGCATTTAGATGATCATTAGATTTCCGGTATGCAACAAAAAGATTCTTGAAGAGGTCTATTCTTTTTGGGTTTAACTGGATACATTTTTTTAAATATATAATAGCTTCTTGATAATTTTCAAGGTTATGTAAATATATCAAAGCTAATTCTAGATTCAAATTTATGTCTTCAGGTTGAAGTATCAAACACTTTTTGTATACTTCAACACACATTAACATATTTTCTTGAAAACAGTATGTAACTGCTAGACTTCTTAAAACGGATACATTTTCTGGTTCTAGTTTAAGTGCTTTTAAAAATATATTAGCTGCGTTTTGGTACTCTGTAACTCTTAGATGAGCCTTTCCCAAATAAAAACAAGCATTCATTAGATCGGGATTTATTTCTAAAGCTTTTTTATACTTAGAAATAGCTTTTTCATATTTACCAATCATATAATAAACATCTGCTAAATTATTTAAAGTATCTGGACATTCTGTCGCACAGTTGTTGGCAATTTTAAAATGCTTTTTAGCCTCTTTTACTCTGTTTAATTTTAATAGTAGTTTTCCATATTCATTACGAACTTTATATAATTCGGGTTTTATACTTAAAACCCGTTCATAAGCCAAATCAGCCGTGATTAAGTCATTTGTCTCAAACAAAAAATTGGCATAATTTGTCCATGCATCTACACAATAAGGTTTTATTGTACATACTTTAAATAAGTATTCTTTTGCTAAATCATTTTCTGATTTTTTCATATAAACTAATGCAAAGTTACTTAAAACTTCGGAACAATTTGGACTAATATTGTTTGCCATTTCTAAACAATCAATACATTTTTCATAATTCCTGCAGTTGAAAAATGATTCGGCATTAAGCAATATAACATTTAAGTCTGTTGGTGTATGTGTAAGTAATTCTTTACATATTTTTTGAGTACTGATGAAGTTTCTATTTTGATGTTCTGATTTTGCAGATTTTAAAAGATTATCTAAAAAAAATATATATATATTATATATACAATTTAGAACATTGAACATTAGTTAATATTAAGTTATTTCTGTAAATCAATTGGTAGATAAATAATTAGATTCAAATGGAGTATCATTCTATGACAAAATGCAATAGAACAGAAGATCCCCCATGCTTTTTTTAAGAACTCCTGGCCACTGTTAGAAAACACCAAAAATAATGTGTAATGAGCAGACAGTTTGTAAGTTGTCTGCCATAAATTTTAAGAGCCGTTCTCACAATGTCCGGTTTAAGTTAACCGAAACTATACTAAACATTGTAAGAACAGCCCTAAGTTGTATATTATTCATAGACCTCATACTAATAGACAGAACATGCCGGGTATACGGAGTAGAGTGGTACGTTCAAGAGAATTAGTGTATGTTATAATTAACGTTATATTGGGTATAATGGAAAAAATGTAACAACTTTCCCTCAGAAATATTGTCACAATTCAATTTTATAATAGGTATTTTTACTCTAAAACCAAAATTGAGCGACTTCTACTAAGACTACGTAAACGTGTCTTGTCTATGTTGTACATGTGTAAGACAGAGACAACACATGTGGGTGTGACGTCCTTTTAAGAAACAAATATTAGTGTAACAACGATAGTTTCAGAAAACACATGTGCTTGGTATATCAACTAGTATCAGGCTCAGACTAACTGTGAACATAGATATATAAGTTTAAAATAACTAGATATAGTGTTAATGGATTGTATAATTTGATTATTTACTCAATAATAAAAATAATAATTATGAAATATACACATAATATGTACATGTATAAATGTGTATTTGTACAAGCTATAAATCTATAAAGGGTCATAGTTCATAATAATGCATTTATTTTCCAATACATGAATAATTCTTATATAACACGGGTTAAAGTAACAACCCTAGCATATGCAGCGTAGCCTATGGCAGTTTAATCATGTGACTCATTTTGGTACGGTTTTTTATGTGGGCGGCTGTACGAGTTTGGTCTCCTTATTCTAGTCTTCAATCTTCGTGGTCACTGCAACTGTGCTTTTTGAAACACTACCTATCGTGGACGGTGTGAACTACACTATGTTCTTTCTATAAGTATAAGGTTTATGTGTCTATTTCATATACATTTTTATTTGTAATCTATTTTATGTGTAACATATGGGGTACAATTAACATTTTATTTTTTTTTCACCCAGATAATAATCCAGGCGCAGCTTACATAACATGCCCATTTAAATATAGCATAGCAATTGATTATACTGTTTAATGATAATAACTTACCCAAATGTTCACTATAAATCTAAAAAAAAAAAATCAAACTATCAAAATATAATCTAAAATATGTTGAATATTATTAATTGTTACCTCTATAGCTCCATAAAGCAGTGTTAATGAATCTCCACACAATTTCATTGAGCTGGCTTTTCCAAGGGTTGCTCGTGCCAAATCTTTTACTTTTGTGAATCCCAATACTTCAAATTCATTGGAGATTTTTTCAAAACTTTAAAAAATAAAAACAATTAATTATAAAATAAATTGGTAAAATTAAATTGAGTAAGTAGACATAGAAAATTTGTGATTACACACAAGTTTAGTGATAACTTCCACATTTAATATTGATATTGGTTTTTAACATATTCGCTAGTTAATACTTAAGAGGACGTGATACCCACATGTGTTGTCTCCATCTAACAAATGTACAACATAGCAAAAACTGTTTTACCCGGGATAGAACCACTCATTCGGTATTTATAGTAGGATTACCAAAATTCTGCAACGCATAGGGAACAACTTTAACTGAGTCGTAGCGTTTTCATTATTTGGATAACATAAATAAAATTTAAGTTCTCAGTTTGAAAACATAAGGACTTTTTCTTGTTTTTTTTCATTTAATTATTAAAAATTATTGGTAAATGCTATAAAAAAATAAATACACTACAACACAGATTAAGTTGTTCCCTATGCGTTGTGGAATTTTAATAATTCTACTATTAATACCAAGGGAGTGGGTCTATCCCAGGTAAAACAGTTTTTTTGCACTGAACTGTATAGAGTTAAGTGGTTTTTTGCTATGTTGTACATTTGTAAGACGGATACAACGCATACGGGTATCACATCCTCTTAATGTGTATATTAGAATAGAACATAGAAAGTAGTTACTAGGTAAAACTAAAAAGTAATAACAGGTCTAATAATAAATAGGACAAATTAAAAAAAAGAACAAGTTAGAGAAGATAACCTCTCTCCTAATGTACATATTAGACAATATACAAATTAAACATTTATACATAATTTTTATATAATACACTTTGATTTTCACTTCACTCAAAAACCAGAATGCGGTAAACAATTAAGACATAGTAATTTTAATGATAGACACACATAAAATATACATAAATCGAAAATTTATATCTCGCACAGGACTTAAATAAATAAGCTGTAATACCCATTCTAATATAAATATTATTCATACATTAAACTTTTCAATTTTCATTTATACAAGTATTTAAATTTAAAAAAAAGATATCTAGATCCTTATACACGATAATATTAATAACTGTAAATTATTTACTTTAAAGGGTCGTTTTCTGATAAGATCTCTGTAATAACTGATATCGGTGCTTCACAGTCAGAATGTTTTGAGCAAAATATATCCTGTAAGTATTATATTATTAACTATTAATTTATATAATATTTGTAATTAATAAAATTAGTTTCACTGGTTAATCAAAAATTTTAAAATTTAGTAAACTTTATCTTAATAAAAATGTTAAGATAATGTTTTTCAAAAGTGGCATTTTTAGACAAACATCTTGTTTAATAAGATACCACACATGCATTTGTTATCTTAAAAGTAAGTAATACGGAAAATGTATGTTTGGCAGCTCACATTTAGCTTTATTAATTTATGTCATACACTTTTAATACTAAGGCAATACATTATGTGGTGTCCTCTAAATTGTAAACATATTGTAATAACAAATATACCAAGAGAATTAAAGTCCCCCAATCTCCCATTTTGATGTGCGATTTAAGAGATTTTCTAATAAAAGATGTCATATTAGCTCTGAAAATCTCATTAATTGTTACATATCAAAATAGAAGTTTTGAAGGACAAAAAATATAAAAGGTAAATCTATTAGCTATTAAAATTCCTAACAAGACTTATCAATTCATTAATTAGTCCTTAAAAATTTAAAATTGCAATATAAGATTTTTCTATGATTATAGTTAGTATGAATGTGCCACAAACGCCTATATATATTATATAGTTGAATTATTAATATATTACTCACAAATGGTAATGAATTCATAGTTTAAAATATTTGGTACTAGTGATTTTTCAAATAAGGACCACTTATAATGATCCAAATATACTTATGGCCAGACTGTTGACAATGAACTGAAAACAAAATATAATATATTGTAATAAATACATTAGATTATTAGAATAAAAAAATGTATATATATTTTATTTGATATAACTGATTACATTAATAATCAAATAGCTTAAAAATATAGTTAGATACTAGGCACAGTGGCGTGGCAAACTAAAAATTTTCCAGAGGCAAGTTACAAATATCCCAAGTATTAATGCATAATAATATACTAATAAAACATAACTAATTATATTTCAGATTGTTATTGACTACCTATTGAGTATATTATTATATTACATTTACTAGGGGACCCACCGGCTACCACCAACCCCTCTATTTAAGAAAAATCTCGAAGGCAATTGCCTCTGAAATTACCGTTTGCCACGCCAATGATACGGCACATAATTAATGCACAATAAACAATTAATGTTATATTTTATCAAAATGTGCGAAACAAATTGTTGTCATTACCTAGAAATTATTACAATATGTATATTTATAACTGATAATAATTCAAAAATATAAAATGGAAAAAAAATATACTTTATTGTAAAACAATCTGTGTTCTACTTATATATTATAACAATTATTTACACTTAACATTACTTTCATTACCTATCAATAGATATATAAAGTCATTTTTAGATAATTGTAAGAGTAGATTTAACAAATATAAGCATAGACCAAAGTTACTGGTTTTGTTAATAGAAATGTATTAATCAACCATGTCTACATTATATATTATAGAACATGAGTCGTAGTTAAGTCAATGACTCTATGAATGTACGCACACTAAAACTATTTAGTAAGGTCTAAAAATTTTCTTGTTGAAAACATCATTTGTATTTTATGCGTTATATTACTGTGTCCAGTCTTGTTTATAATAATTCAGCTTTTTTCATGGAGAAGGCCTTTTCGAAAAAACAAACAAATAAGATATAAGGATGGTTATTATTGGAGTCTGAAATAACGAAGAGGGAACAATGCAGTCAGAACAGTATTAAACCTACTTTATAGGTTTGTAGTTCGTAACTAAAGTTTGAAAATATATTAAGTGGCTACAACCTCATTTTAAAATTTAAATTTAAAAAAAACCTGAGGTCCACTAGATAATACTGTTACTTCTAAATTTGAAATAGTCAATAATAATAGTCAATTCACTCCAATATTAAACATAAAAGTTAAATTCAAGAATTATTATTCAGAATGTACAATTTTCAATGTTATGCGTTTGTAAGAAGGATAATTGCAAGTGTATCGTCATTTAAATAAAATCAAGCGACTTATTATGACAATAAACGTTCATACTTACAAAAGAAATATCTACTCGAAAGAATAATAATAGTTGTATCTGGTAGTGACAAGAACACAATAATATAAAACTCAGCCACACGGCACACACATTACACAATACCCGCTATACAACGAAGGAGCGATCCAAAGAGTACACGGATTCACAATTCTAAGCACACGGTACAGAATGAGTTTAATTAAAGGTATTCCAGTTCCAGAGTTCAAGACATATAAACAAAACTATGATTCTAGAGTCTACTATAAAATAATCTAAAATCAAGTGCAATAGCAAAAATATTAATTCTGTGAAGCTAAATTAATTTGTAAACAAAATTCATAACATAGGTATAATGACAAATTAAATTATTAATTTGGTAATGAAATTTCAAATTACCGTAATACCGTATCTATTCTGTGGTTTGTCCATATACATTATACACTATACCATTAAGTCGCCGCCGCCCACCACAATACAATTCTCCGTAAAGCCGTTTCTTTATTAAAGATATGCTGCAGGACGCACTCACACAGAATATCTGAAATAAACACATATATAATATGTGATAATTCTATAATGCAAAGCCATTGGTCATTTGGTCCGTGAGACACCAGCCGGCCGGTGGCCAGCAGCTAGGCGGGACACCGACCACCGACGCCGAGACTCCTGGTCCAAACTCCAAGTACGGTATAAACCTTAAGGTACAATCATAGCCATACTGACATTTGGCGGCAATCACGATTTGAGATATTACCACAGAATAATAGAATAGCATAGTTATAATAACATATTAATAACATCTATAATAATATCTACAAGTAAAACCTCTAAAAACGACTCCTTATAATAATAATTATTCAACCCTCTTCGATGGAGGAAGCACTAGGAGAACACAATACTCACTTAATGCATAGCTTCTTCAAATACATCGGTATTGACACCAAAATCTAATGTTGTAAAAAATCTCACAACTAACAACTTACTGTACTGTAAATATTATATAAAGCTGTAAAACTACTAACCCATAAACATGTAATTCTTATCTATAACTAATTGTATATAAAATGTAAGCTTTCCGCAGGCTAATGACCTTGGCTTGAAGCCTTAACATCAATAAAAAAAAAAAAAAAAATAATAATTATTATTATTATTAATATTTAAAATTCTTATGTATCTATTTCCCATTTTAACATCGAATAACTTTTCAATTAGGTAATGAAGAAAAAACTATAAAAAAAGTTACTAGTTATTACAGGCCATTACATTACCTACACACTTTTTAATTTCGTATTTCACAATACAAAATTTTGTACAACACACAATTTTAGTCCCTGATAGTTAATATATACTTTTTTTATTAAAATATAAATTGATAAATTAAACATATGATTTAATTTTCAAATGTCTACGCGGTTATTCGTTTTTTAATTACAACAAAATAAGAAAATCGTTACATGAGATATCGAGTGAATATCTAATGTTGTAAAAATTTAAACTTCATACGCTCATAAAAATTTAATTTGACTTTCTTATAGACATTTTTTTTAGATAAAAGTAGATAACCTTATAAGGAATCTCTTATTATATTTTAAAATCTTAAACTTAAAAAGAAAAATTTTTATGAATTTCTAACACAGGATAATTTGCAAATTTTCGTAATTTTTACTTACTTATTTTGTCAAGATTTGAACTTTAAATACTTATAAAAACGCTTGCGAAGTCAGGGATCGGCATGTAAACTTTCTTGAATTTTAATTTTTAATACTGAAATCACACCCAAGTGGTATAACAATTTTAATCCAAAAAATGTCGGTGGAACAGCCCCACAAAAAATCATTTTCATTTTCATTTAGTAAGATAGATCTCCGAAACCGAAGGTCGGATTTCGTTGTTTGGGGTCTTGTTAGATTCACATTGGTTAGGAGAAGTGCAGTGAAGATTTTCTAAGCTTTATCTTTAGTAGTTGATTCACTACAGAACATTAAAAAAAATTAAAACAAATTTTATTGGGTGTTTTTTGATGTTAAAAATCAAGAAGGTAAAAAAATTGTGACAATGGATTTTTAATATTTTCCAAATGTCATTGTAACAGTATATTAGGAGCCCTGTATTACATTTTCAAGCTTTTTTACCCAATAAATAAAGACTGGAAAAAAAAAACTAAAACAATCAGAAACTGAAAATGTGTGTAAACAGTTCAAAGCAAATAAAAATATTTGAAAATTGTATCGTGTATAGAAAATACTAATATAAACAACCAGTGAAAAATGCATGTATCTACGGTCATTTGTTACACCAAAAACAAATAACCGATTTTGTGTAAAAAAAAATTCCTTAGTTTTTCCTTAATTTTATTGAAATTTATTTATATTTATTTTTTTATGGGATTTTGACCTCCTCAATGCACCAACTATATAGATTCACTTTCCTATCAAACAAGATACTGAAGTTGAAAATCGAAGCATTATTTTGACTACCTACTTATCATGTACAGACACAAATAAAAATAAAAAAACGCACATCCTTCAATCATTATAAAATCAATACATTGCTCAGCTCAGAATCTAAAATGTAAAAAAAATATTTTTTTTTTTAGATATTTGCTTTGTGGGTGGGGGAGGATATCTTTGACAATGGAACAGAAAAAAATAATGTTTTTAAAGAAGATGTTATTGAAAATATCTGGAGCCTGGAATTGTAGTAAAATAGTTATATAAAATATTAAAATGATTAATTATTTAGTTTGCTGTTCTGTTCTTGTGTATCCATATAGACAATACAGACTCATTAGTCATTAATATAAAAAAAAACAGAGCACGACCCGTCATGTGAAATAATAAATATGTGCAAAAATGTCTGAAAAAGTATTTACTTGTAGAATTCAAGAAATATCAAAATCAAGTTCAATAACTAATTTAACAATCAAAACTATATCTCAAATAAATCTATTTCCATCTATTTAAATTAATATAATGCATCTCAATCCCTGATCAATCATCAATCACCTTTTATAAATTATTAAAAATAAATTGTTATTTGATTGCATTATTGTAATTAATAACAATTTATTAGGTGTGTGAATTATATTTTTTTCGAAAAATTATATACAACTGATTATAGAGTCTACAGGAGAGGTGAATTTTGTAGAAATAAATGTTCATGTTAGATCATTGACCCTATAATATATAATATAATCCTCTACTTCTTACTGTGTGGGTAGGATATTTAAAAATATTATAGTAATTACAATTATAATTAATAAACATTTTATAACTATGTTACAAAATACAAATGTCACGAGTCTTGTGAAAATTGTCCAAGTAGTACCTACTTAAATCTAACCTAACCTATAATACTTGACTTAATATTAATATATTTTTGATTTTATTCAAATCCTTCATATTACAGGTTTATTATTAATACCTTAAAAAAGTGTAATAACTGAATACCTAGCTCATATAATATTCAAATTTTAATTAAGACGCATCATAACAAATATAACCATGTGTTTAACAACTGACAATTGACATACAATTATCATTTAATTTGCACCAGAATACACCCTAAATGGTATAAAAATGTTTATATTTGAAATATGGTCCTAAAGCATACTTAAAAGTTCCTAGTATCATAATTTAAATAAATGTACTAAACTACTAAAGGATAATGAAGGAGATTGATCATATATGATGAATCACTCTGCATACAGATTGGATAATAGTGTTTGTCCGTGTTCAATATTTTACTATGCAATACAAAATGTAGTCATACTTATAGGTCCACATCTGAACATCTTGCCTAAAATGTACAACTATGAAATATATACAAGTGCCTTTTAGTAAGTACCTACCTTTAATCTTGTCAAAAAACATTGACTATTGATCAAAATGATCTGATATGATTGGTATCTTATAAACATTACAACAATTATGCAAACCAAGTACAATTTAGACGATTAATAAATTATTTAAACAATTAGATGTGTTTGTATATACCAACTTTTTATTTTTATAAAGGTACCTGTTTCAACTAAATGCTTAAGTGATGACCATAGATAAGTATAATATAATGTGATGACTAAAGAATAATGATTCAAATATTTTAATGAATTCTTCTTTATTACTCAATTAATCATTTTAACAAAATCATTGATAACATTTAATTTAAAAAATACATTAAATAGAAGAAACAAGTAAATTATTGTACCTACTCATGAATTTTAAAACTACACATTTGTTTGTAATCCACCATTGATAATTATAATATTTACAAATTAATAATATACTTATTTTTTATTTTAATCAGCAATACAATGTCAACAAACAGATTTTACATTTTAAATGAATATTAAAGTTTAACAAATTTAAATAGCTACTTGTACCTTAAAAGAAATTCTAAAAACTCAGTTTTACGGATTTGGATATTTTTTCAGAAGATAATTGATTTCTCTGGGAGTAAGATTGTCTTTTCCAGTAGAAATTTTTCCTTCTAGCATGTCTTGTTTTCTTTTAAACTTGTCAGCGTAATTTTTAGTTGCACATGCTTGAAACTTGGTAATTTCATCTGAACATCGAGCTTGGTCAAATTCATTTTTTTTGAAGCAGGCAAACATAATAGATATTTCATGAACACATGCACGTTCTTTGGACCTATCTCCTTTTCCAGATACTTTTTCTTTCAATTTAAGCGGCAACAGTTCTTCGAATTTAACTTCGAGTGGATTTTTTGTGTATCGACGCATATCGCGAAAATGCAAAACATTGTTTAAACGCATAATGAAGTTATTTCGTTAATACTTAAATACTTTAGTGTTTGATCATTTGAGTATTTTAAATCACAGTATTTTAACCCGCACTACCACAGTGACTATTTACACATCGACGAGAAACTAATAACTATATTGTACATAATATTTTCAATTTTTCACGACCTACGGGCTACAATTTATTCAGTCCTGTGCTCACCGCTCATACCCTATGGGGTCGTGATATTAATAATGATAGTATATCAATTATCAACATTTCATAATGATAATTGATAAGTGCTTCAAACGTGATAAGTGCTATCATAGATATTATATGATAATATACCAACATTAATTCCCGCGTGAATTTAAATAACATAATTTTCCAAAAAGCATAGGTCCTAAAATGTTTTAATTAATGCAATAATTAGTTATAACTTATAATCTGTAATATTACTACATATCATATTGAGCAGGATACTATAAAATATATTATGTCTATTATGAATACGTTGTTTTTGTTGTAATAGATGTATTTTAATTTGTATAGATACTATTCAATACTTATATTTCAAAACAATATAAAAATAATACATATAAGCTGTAACACAGTACAATATAATATAGTATTCCTGAAATTGTATTGGAATTTCCATGGATATAATATTCTTTCAAAAGCTTAATTTTATTGATGTATATAAAATTTATGACTTACGACTACTGACTACTGACTAGTTATTGTTGATTATACTTTTAGTATTTCTTGACAATATTTACAGCGATCTATGAGCTCCCTCAATGCCCCAACTCCAAGCACCCCCTAGTTGCACCAATGCACGGCGTTGCTCCTCGGTAGTACCGAGAGTCACGGGCCATGAGCCGAGCCACGCGCTGTTTAGTTGGGTTTCGTTAGGTTAAGTGAGGTTTAATCTAACTTTACGTGCTAATGGCATTGACGGTATTATTATTTAGCATAGATATATTAATATTCAATGTCATTTAGATTTAAATAAATTCCATAACGGCAGCGCCATCTACGGCTGTCAAATCATTAACTAACGCGTGCAAGAAGAACTGGTATATAGTCGTATAATAGACCTATAAACTATAAGTTTATAGGTTTATGAGAACTACCCCTCATTGCTGCAGCTCAATTTCCTAGTTAAATAGAGCTGTCAGATACGATGTATAATGAAGGGAATGTGGGCAAACCTCCGCTTCAACCCTGGGGCGTGGGCCGTGGGGACATGGCACATTAGCACAGTGGCCCAGTAGTTTTTACGATAAAACCCTTGACGATTTCGTTTTGCTATAATTATTACGACATTACAATTACACAACAGCGAAGAGAATAATCGCGGGTCTTAAAAATACAAAATATATTTTGTGTATCCGATGAGTGTCCGACCACAGTCGTGGTACGCCGGTATACATATATATAATAATATATACTTACACATATTTACCAGTTACCACAATATATGTGGTATAATTGTATAAATAATAAAATACCTATTACCAACACCAAATTTGGCTACATCGCGATTCGCGGTTATTCTAAACGCGATCAGATACTAGATAGTAATGTGTTTTCAACTTCAAAACCTCGATTTGGATATAATGTACTCTTGCCGTCCCTAACATTATAATATTATCAATGTTTTGAAAATGCTGCTCTTTTACTAAAGTGCCGCAATAGGCGTGGACTTATGTCACCTACTACCTACACCTTGAGCAGGGCCTGAACAGTGGCGTCAAAATATATATTTACCTATGACAATTGTCATATGTGATTTTAGTAAGTAAGGGGTCACCTTTGTCATTCTATAATTATTTTACGAAAATGTGTTTAATAGACAACATAAAAACTATACTTGTGTGCATGGTAAGGTAATTATAAGAAATAAGTAGGTGTCAAAATTTTATGTGGAGGTGTCTAATGTCATAGGTAAAATTTTGGACTTCAGCGACACTGGGCCTGAATATACTATATATATGGACAATACGGTATTACGATGTGCAACAGCATCATCTATGTTCCTACTTACCCGACATCTCACAGAGGTCTGAAACTCTATTTTATAGCGGCACAAAAGTCCCATTTAAAAAATAAATAAATGTGAAAACTCTATTAGCATAAGTCTCTTTAATCAAATATAAAATGTCATAGCCATACGTTTTTTGATATTAGGAAGATAAACATATATTTATTATAATTTATTTTTTCAACCATCTAAAGTTATTCAGGAATATTCAAACATTTAATATTTCTTTTGTTTTTTAACTTGTAAATTAAATTTACTCAACTTGCCCAAATTAATAATTGTAAAGAAAATAAAGAAAATTCCCACAATTTTGAAAATGTTATTTTTATTTGCGTCCATAGGGAGTTATTGCGTACAGAAATTATTTCTGTGAGTTTTATCGCAACAAAACATAAATTTAGTTATTCCTTATTTTTATCGCTGATAATCATTATTTAATTATTCAATTATGTATATATTCATATATAAGCATATATAGATGAATACATTTCAATTGTATATTTAGATATATTATATTCATGTCTGTGTTTCAGAAGGATAACGATGCTAAGACAGAGGTGTCATCAAGGATACAACATGCTAATAAATTATATCATGGACTATAAAACGTCCAAAAATCGAAGGTCCTATCCTAACATTTTTTCTATACAGCTCGGAAACGTGGGTATTGAGAAAAACGGAAGAATCGGGACTAATGATATTCCAAAGAAAAGTTTTACGGAAAATTTACGGCCCAGTCTTCGATAAACAAACCAAGGAATGTAGAAAATTAAATAATGATGAATTATTATGGACTGTGGTTTAGGAATACAAATTAAAAATTGATATCCAATACGCGTAAGCTGTAAGAAGATTTTCTCTTTCCAAAAAAAAAAAATTATCGAACTAGGATCTTTTTACGAGACTTGAGAGTTTTTCGTGTAAGAAAAGTTTTTGGTCATGTGGAGGCCTTTAAGTCGGTATACGAATACGAATTATTATTATAACAGATCGTTTTATAAGATTTCTGTGAAAATTTGACTTTTGGCCAACTATTTTCATTTTTGAACCACTGTGCGTTGGACTGGGCGTCAACCTTGGAGGTAGGTCGAGATCGGAATTTGTGTCTATCAAATTTTCTATGGAGGTATATATATTTTTTTTTTTAGTTCAATTTGTTTGTCATTTTTATATATATGCGTAATAATATGTACGTAGCGTAACTACCTATTATGTAAATATTTTATTCTATTAAAAGTTATCCCTTTGTGTATAATCTGAAAAATAACATTTGAACAAATACATAAATCTATAAACTATAAATATATAATTCTTAAAAATGTTTAATCCCATCCTACAAATAATATGAAAGCACGTGTATTAAATTAAGAATATTTACTTCAAATTCAACATAATATATTTATATTTGTAAGCTCACATTTATGTTTTCACATCTTCCGAGGGTTGCCTGTGACACTTTCTGTTTTTTCTTTTGAATTTCTTTTGAAATGGGACGTTTGAGCCCCTAAAATAGCGTTTCTGTGCATCTATACGTCTTATACCTATATGGCTATAATCGAAATATTATTGCAGTAATGCAGTACACCAGTTTTGTAAAGTACTTGAGTAAAAGTACTCAAATACGTTTTAAGTTCTCCAATACGTATATCAATTTCGGAGCCACTGTTTGTATATAGACAGTAAACGCAGCAAAATAAATAAAATAATAAAAACTATCTTGGTAATATTAATATACCTATAAGTAATTATTCTGTGGTAAATAGCTCTTATTGTGCGTATCTATTTAAAACCTTTTGAGTAATTTTTCTTTAAAATATTAAATATTTTATAAAAACTATATTTTTATTGATCTTGATAATAGTAGATAAAAATGTAATTATTCTATTATAGTCTATAGGTAGGTAATGTTTTGTGTTTAAAGATTACAATCAGAAGCTGGTACTATAATAATACTACCTATAATATAATTAATACTTTTTTTAACACAGAGTAGCGCTATACGCCTATACATATATATTGAAAATAATAATATAAAAATAATTAAAGAATTAAAATATTTTTAAAAAAAATGTTCACCAAAAACTAAAATTCCTAGTATAGCTAATCAATATTCACTAGGCAGATTTACTCCAAGTTTCCAAGTTGCAGATTTTCAGAATAAAAAAAATGTAGGCATACCTATATAATAAATTATTATGAAAATTAGAAAATATGAAATTATATGTACTGCAGTAGTCAAAAATATTGTTAATACTGTATTATTGTATTTATATTATTATATATTTAGGTATTTCAGTATCTGGTATATTATATACATCGAAAAACGATAATATTCGCAGACACACATATAATACATTTTCGTAATATTAGGCCTACCTATTTCCTAATATGCAAAACAATAATTTCGACCAAACGAGATTCGTTTTACGAAATTACTAAAGGAAAACGTGTGAATATAATAATATTATGTATTTAAGTTACAGCCCGTATAAATGCATAATATTTTATTATTTTATATCTGAGCATATTGTGTTTGACCTCGAGGTTCTGAATTGTAAATAATAATACTCGTACCTATATAAAATCAAATCAGTTGTTTAGTAGGTAGGTACTATAGGTACAACGCACTACGCAACGGCATGATATTATATTATATGATAACCGCACATGGCACATATTATTATGTATATATTTATTATTTATGCACATTATACCTACTATTAGTACTGTTATAGTATATACGTATGCCTACATTATTATTGTTCAATATTTGTTGATGTCAACACTCAATATAGTCAATAACACACACGTCTTATTTACTATATTTTAGTATACATAATATATAGTTTTAGACTTTTAGTATATAAATGATTTGAATAATGCGTTTCCATTTTCCACGTCTATTCGTGTTAACGCGTTGGTTACCGCGACGAGCGTGAGTGCGTGACATCATATTCTGCCACAACATCGCCACAATTACGGTTCGTCGACAAATCAGCCGTACGAAATATACAAAATACAACTGTATAGTGTATAAACGTATTAAATACGTCTTGTACTACGAATAATTTTATTCAGATTTTAACTGGTGACATCCACGTGCAAAAGTTTATTATAATAAAAATAGAAAATCAAACATGAAAATAACCGGAGTAAAGAAGAGGTGTGTAAAGAACCCGCCTTTAAGGAAGGGTATGAAAATGCCAAAGAGTGGACGATCCCATAAATATAATGGCATAATATAATTGGATTGAAGGTTGAAGAAGAAGCTGATGAATACACGTGAGAAAGTTTTGGAAGATATGTCTTTACATAATATAATTTCACATATGTGATTTGTCCATTTATCGTATACGATATTACACCGAAAACGTTATGGGGTAAATGAATTGGGACAGCGCATGAGCGCAACTGTAACTATTACAATTTGGTGACTGGTACATAGCTTTTTATTAAAGGACTGTGCCCTATGCCCTATGCCTATCCCTATATCGTATGGTGAGGAATAACCGACAGGCCGAATACCATATTGGCATCAGACATATTATGATATTGATGCGTTATTTTTCAACCCAAGTTTTAAAAGTAAAAATGTCTTGTTCCACTGGAAAGTTAGTTTCCAACTGCGATCTAAAATACTTCTAAAACAAAAAAAAACCTTGAGTAAGTGATGTAGTTTATATGAAGAAAAAATATGTTATGAACTATTTAATCCTGGTGTAATTTTGTCGTCGTGTTTACGTCGTTTTATACCCCCCAACGACGACCAAACGCACGAGTTCGAGTATCACCCCGTAATCACCTAATTATTATAACAGCGCAAAATATAGCGCAAAGCCGCAAAGGGCAAAGGCTCAAAAAGACGGATCGGAAAGTCCCTCCCAATTCTCAAATACAGTCCCTACTCCCAAGTAGAAAATATTTGGAATTATACCGTTCGTCCGTTCACCGCCAACCATAGGCGTGATGCTTTTTTTGGGAGGGTTACTGCCTTTTTTTGTGGTATCAACGACGCTGCGTCGCTGTCGCAACTTCTTGTGAATTACTTCGCATAAGGGCTATATATAATGATTCAGGTACAGAACATATATTCTACAAATATAACTAAAGAAAAATGTAAAGGAACAAAATATAAAAAGGACTAAAGAAGCACATTATAAACTATTTAGTAAAATATAAATAAATAATATACCACACATAATAATATTATTATCAAATACATATTTTGTATTTGAATTAAATATAAAAAAAAAACATTTTAAATAGGAAATTATTACTATAGTATAATGTTTAAACGCCTGCTTTTTTTGGGCAAATATATTAACCTCTTCAGATTTAATAATATTAGCTAAGTCCCTTTCAATATGAAGTAACGATAGATTTTCAAATCTATCATTCTCCATAGAATTTCTTAGCCATGTTTTTATTCGCCGCATTACTGAAAACGATCTTTCAGAAGAAACAGAACTTACTGAAATTGTAAGCGCTTCTTGTAAAAGCTTTTATAAATTTGGAAACGTTTTTTTGTTAATTTCTGATACAGTAGCATCTATGTTGAAATCATCTTTATCAATACAGTTCTTCATAATTAGCATTTTTATTTAAAATTTAAATAATCAAATAAAATATTCTTCGGACATCAAAATAAATAATAGAAAATGTTTTCAGTTTTCACATATGGACGTATAAAACAATAAACTTTTACACAAGGGGCTAAACAAAGTTCTGGGGGGGGCTTAATAGAATTCTGGGGGCTATAACCTCCTTAGCCCCCACCATTCTACGCCTATGCCGCCAACCACGATTTCAGATGTACCTTGAATCGTATATTATCTTAAATTAAATCGTGCCGCCAACGCGGCAGTGGAAGTCGTTGACGTCGGTCACAGTGTCGGCCAGTGGAACGCTGTCTAAAACTTTCTCTACCGATATGGTGGTAGCATTGCGGAAAGGTGAAAAAAATCTTTTACATGTGTAATGGTTTGATAGCGGTGCGGCGGCTGGTTACTTTGCAGTGTTAAAATCGTTTCGGTTTTTGCATCGAATTGTCGTTCGCTCGTTTCTATCGTGCACACGCGTCTCGCCAATACCTACTCCACACACACCGTCTCGTTCTCGCGGCAGACACACAACGTGATTACAGTAAGTGTTTTTGCGTTTACCGATGGCGCCCACCGCCCCGTCCGGCGCGGCCCCCCGACGGTCGTTAAACCTCATGGCAATGCGATCGGTCTGGGGTTATGCGTGGTGCGGCGCGCGAGCTCTCACGCGCACACGTACGCACACGTACGCCGAGCTCGGTGGGATGACACGTCGACTCCCCGTGGATCGGGCCTTTTTATACCTGGGCGGCTGGGCCCATGATCACCGGGTCCATTCTTGTCCTATGCCACGCACACCTCGTCAACGGTGGGCCCCCGTGGCGCCGTCGGCCCCTGGGCCCACCCGCCGTCGACCTCTCACCCCAGCGCGTCAAAGAGCCCAGTCACGCCACCACAACCACGGCGGGCCGGGCTCTGGTCAGTGCCCCATTACCCCACCCAGGGTTTCACGATTGCCCCGAATAGCGCTCGCCCCAAAATTCTGGGCCAGCACACGTCGTACGGTCCCGTCTCCGTCGCGTCCCGTAACAAAAATGACGATAATGGACAATTTTTCTATCTTAACCGTTTATGACGGTGACACAGGATTAGTAGTTGTAGTCCTTAGTCTTTATTGGTAGAGGTACCCGGGGCAGAGACTATTGTGGGTATAGACTTTGTCACGTTGGATGCATTCGAACATTTATTTTCTATAGACATCTGGTGGGTTTCTGTACTCTTCTGCTGACTGCTGACTCGTATATATATGTTTGTTCATTTATTTTTCATATAGATTCATGTATTAATATAGTATGGGTAGCCAAGTTCTATCAATCATTTTACTGATGCAGCATTTTAAATTATTCCATTTACGGTTGATTTTTTCATTGATTAGGTTATATTTTATATAATTGGAATTTTTAACTAAAAGTAGGTACTGACTCGAAGGCCTTGAGGAAATATTTAAGCCTACTGGTTACATTTAACAACAACAATCCCTACACCCAAAACAGGTTAATCTTTGACTAATATTTAACTTGGTTGTCATAGTAAATACCCAAAATAAAATCCGTTTAACAAAATCACTTTTCTAATAGAAAATATGCTCTGATCATAAACTTTAAGGGAGGTTTTCTGGTAGAAAATTGTATCTAGTTGGTACTTCTGAGAGGTTAAAATTTAAAATTCTTAGTAGTTATTTAATATAATAGGTAATACTAAAAATTGATTTGCCTTTATATTACATTATTAGCTGTATTAATCTTTTTAGGTGTTTCAAGTCAATTGTCATGGCAATAATATAACACTTACCTTCTTAAATTTAAATTATAACAACCTAATCTTGGAGTTTTGGACTAATGTAATTGCATCACATGTTATTAATAACTATTATCATTAACTATACTATTTTTCCATACGCATTACATACTGTATTATTTTTTATATTAGAAATATATTTTCTCAAATCTTTTGTATTTTTAATGCATTAAATATAAATTAATTTTCTCAAAATATTTGCATATCGGCTGTATTCTACACCAATAAGTAATCTTAAACATTTCAACTAAAATTTTGTCCAAGTATTATCTTGTTTTTTATTAGAAAATAGAATTTATTGTTTTATTAATTGAAATGTTAAACAACTTATCATATCGAGTGGCGTAGCAACGATTATGAGGAAGGGAGGGGGCTAAGTATAAATTAAACCAATTTTATTACAGTTTTTGCATATCAATAAGACATTTATTAGGGGTGAAAAGGCAATGGGGAGGGGTTAAACACCTAAAACCCCCATGGCTACCCCACTTATCATGTTTACTATTAATATTGTATCAATTAATTAATTTAGTTGCTAATACTATAATATAGGTAATACATAATATACTGTTACTTTATTCCTAATAATAGGTGCCTACATAATCATTTTTAACATAAATTTAAATTTAATTTTAGTGTTTCAATAAGGAGAGACCTTTGGTACTCGTTTTATTTGGACTAAACATTTGGTAAGGAAGCTACAGCCATCATGTTGGAGTTGCAACAGCAAGATATCCCTAAGTTGAAGAGTGAACGCGCGGTGTCTAACAACACTGGTCAAGAAGATGGAGGCAACAATGGTAACAGCTATGACCTTGTGTTTCCAGCTTTACCTGACTCAAAAACATTGGTACCCAAGAATATTGGAATCAATGGTCAATGTGCATCTTCAAATGTACCACCTAAAGGATGGAACAAAGTTCGGACATCAACTGTCAATAATGTAAAATTTTATATTTCTTTTATTATTAACAGTACAATGATATTTTTAAAATTGTAAATAATTAGTAAACACTTTTAAAAGGTGAATTAATGTTACAACTTCTTTATTTCATAAATTATTTTAGGTGTTCACTATTTCTGTTCAAGACCGTAAATCAGATAATAGTGAAAAATTTGGAGAAGGTGAATCTAAACGTATTTGTAGCCAAATTACAAGAGAAACTGGAGCTGAGATTGAAATTTCTACATCAAAGAATATGAACTTGACTTTTCTTGTAAGGGGTAAAGAGGATCATGTCATTGAAGCTAAACGCAGAATTATTGCAAGCTTTCAAACTCAAGTAAAGTTTTGTTTCTAAATATTATTCTGCTTCTCAATGATCATTACTTTTTGCAAACATAAGTCAAATTTAACAGAATTATTATATAACTATTAAATTATTTTTACCTTACGATTGTAAATACGAATGTATTGATTTTACAATGATGTAGGTTTTTTTATTTTTTTATTTTTGTGTGTACACGATAAGTAATCAAAATAATGATTGGATTTTCAACTTCAGTATCTTGTTCGATGGGAAAGTGAATATCGTTAGTGCATTGGGGAGGTTAAAATTTCAAATGATTTTCTAAAACGCTGGGAAAAACGGGAATTTTTATGTAAAATCTGTTTTTCACAAAATCGATTTTGGTTTTTGGTATAACTCTAAAACAAATGAACATACACATGAAATTTTCACTGGTCATTTATATTAGCATTTTCTATACACGATACAATTTTCAAAATATTTTGATTTGTTTTGAACTGATTAGGAATATTTTCAGTTTCCAATTTTATTAGTCTTTATCTAAGGATATCAATAAAACCTTATTTGTTCGGTAAAAAAGTTTGAAAATTTAATACAAGGCTTCTACTATATTGTTCAATGACATTTGAAAAATATTAAAAATCCTTAGTCAGTTTTTTATATAAGCATTTAAAGTTCAAAAATTTTCAAAATATGAATAAAATCACGAAAATTACCAAATTATTTTAAGTTAAGAATTCATAAAAATTTTACTCTATCTAAAATTTAATATAAATTATAATACAAGATTCCTTATAAGATTATCTATCTTTATCAAAAAAAAAATGCCAATAAGAAAGTCAAATTTTTACAAGCGTTTGAAGTTCATATTTTCACAATATTGGATATTCACTTGATTTCTCATGTAGTTTTGTTATTTTATTATTATTAAAAAACGAATAACCATAGGTACATGAAAATTTTACTGAATGTTTATATTTTCATTAGCTATACACCATAAAATTTTAAAAATATTTTGACTTTTTTTGAGCTGCTTATGGACATCATCAATTTTTAATTTTTTTTGTTTTTTTTCCTATAAATATCAATAACATTTTATTTGTTGGGTAAATAAGTGTGAACATTTAATGCCAGGCTCCTGATATATTTTTACAATAGCAGTTGAAAAATATTAAAAATACATAGGCACAATTTTTTTTTATAAGCATTTAAAGTTCAAATTTTGACAAAATGTATCAAATTTATAATTTAATAATTATTTTGTAGTTAAAAATTTATAAAATGTTCAACTTTTGTAGTTAAGGATTGAAAATTTAAAACAAGATTCCACGTAAATAGGTTATGTATAAATTACTTTATTTATAATAATATCATCAAATATACCTGGTAATATTATTATAGGCTGACTGACCGTTTTCGCTCAGAATCGTTTTTTCTTATACAATTTTCTTATAAATTTAACACCATCCATTACAGTGATCCACTTGTAACCTACTGTACATCAGAGCGACATCCACTTACCAACCTTTTTACTATTTATGTATTATAATGAGAATATACTAAAAAAAAAAAAAAAAAAAAATAGGACATTTAAATAATGGCCATTTTTTGGAGACCTTTTTCTTAGGACTAATTTATAGTTTAGTTGAATAATTCATAATTTGTAATTGTTTGTGTAGTGTTTTAATGAAAATAAACATTTTTTTAAAATTTAATTCTAAAAAATAAGTCATCAAATTAGTTTTTAAATACCATAATATTTTAGGCTACTAGTGCAGTTCCTGTTCCAAAGGAACATCATTGTCAAGTTATGGGAAAACAAGGAACTCGTCGTAAGGAAATTGAACAACGCACTGGTGCGCGTATTCAAATGCCAAGCATTCAAGATACTTCAGATATTATCAATGTTACTGGAACTAGAGATGCAGTCGAGAAAGCTGTTCAGGAAATTCGCATGATTTCAGATGAGTTGGTAAGTGATTCTTATTGCATTAATAAATACATAGTAATTTATTAGGTATTAATTTTATTATTTTACTAATGAAATATAATTTTTAACAGTCTAAAAAAGCATTTGAAAGGATTGAAATCCCAAAAATTTTCCATCCTTTCATTACTGGTGGTCATAATGAAAAACTCAATAGTTTAATGAAAGAAACTGGTGTTAAAATCCATGTTCCTCCGCCATCTGTTAACAGAGATGAAATTACAATTGCTGGAGATAAAGAAGGAGTTCAATCAGCTATTGAGAAGATAAAACAGGTTTATACAAAAATGGTAAGTAATAAGAATTCAGTTATAGTCTTATACATTTTCATTATAATATTCATCGTTTAAATGTACAAGGTTATTGCAATAGTACCCCCCACTACATAATTTTATCACGTTTTAAAATAGCAGCGTAAGGAGACGGCCTATACTGGCTATACCATGATATTATATACTAAGATATGGACTGTACCCTTACGCTGCCATTTTATTTTTGTTTGATAACAGTATAGGATATATGCAATAACTCTATATTTAAGCTATGATAATATTGGTCAAGACTAAGTAAGGTATAAAATCCTTAATACTTCAAGAACAATTTAGAAAATCTTTACTATCTGCTTTCATAAAACGAAAATTTAATCAATTTTAAATAATAACAACATTATTATTAATTTATTTACTGTAGGAAAAAGAATCAGCAACAGTGTTTGTTGAGATACCAAAACAGAAACATAAATATTTAATGGCTCAAAAAGGAAATGGTATTCAAGATATATTATTGGAAACTAATGTTAGTGTGGAAATGCCTCAACAAGATTCAGACAAAGAAACAGTTACATTAAGAGGGTTATATAAGGATTTAGGCACTGGTAAATTTTCTTTTTAATATGTTTGGTGTACTTAAAATATTATAAATATATTTTAATTTTAGGATTAACAAAGTTGTATGAAAAAGCTAACAGTATGACTGCTGAAACAATTGAGTGTCCTGGGTGGATGCACAGGTTTTTGATTGGAAAAAACGGTTCCAATTTACGAGAGTTAATAGAAGATAATGAAAAGGTGCTTATTCAATTATTTTATTATTATGTTTAATGTATTTCCATAATAATACCTTAGTGTTATTTATTAGTTAAAATTATTATATTTTAATAATTTATTTCATATTATTACATTTTTAGGTACACGTTGAATTTTCTGATGATAATAAGATAATTGTGGAAGGACCAACAAATATGATTCCTAAGGTAATCGATTCATTAAAAAAAGCTATTGAGTGCTATGTTTCTACAGAACTTGTAGTTGACCCAAAGTTTTTCAAACATATAATTGGGAAAAATGGAAGCAATAGTAAGTTAATATTTTAAGTTGTGAAGAAAAGTTTTTTTTTAAAAACACTGCATTTCATAATACATATCTATATGACTGAACATAAATAAATTATTGGTAATTAAATATTTCTTTATTTAGTTAATCGCGTTAAGAATGATACTGGTGTTATAATCAATATTTCTGAGTCTGATAATAACTCTAACATTATTCGGATCGAAGGACGAAAAGATGGAGTAGAGTTAGCTAAAAGTGTAAGATATATTTAAGCATATTATTAATTAATTTGTTTTGCTATTTTATTCAATTTGTTTGTTATGGCTATAATTTGTAAATAAATACATTTTAATAGGAATTGGAAGAAATGATTTATAAGTTGGAGAATGAAGTCGAAAAAGAAATATCAATTGACCAACGTCACCACCGTGCAATAATTGGAGTTAAAGGCGAAAAAGTCAGAGAACTTCAGGAAGCTTTCAACGTTCAAATTACATTTCCTAGTTCGGGTAAAAAATGGTTACTTTTCATTATTACATTTTTAATAATATAATTTTTGATAATTCTATTTTAGTTGAAGCTAGAAGCAATTTAGTCAAAATACGTGGTTTAAATGATGATGTTAATAAAGCATTTAAGTCTTTAGCTAAATTAGCAAAAGAATTAGATGAAGCCAATTATGTATTAGAAATTCCCGTTTTTAAACAATTCCATAAGCTTGTTGTGGGAAAAGGAGGAGCTAATATTAAAAAGGTTTTACTCAATTATTTTTACTTAATGTTAAATGTATTAAAATCTTTTTTTTTTTAGATTAGGGAAGAAACTGATACTAGAATTGATTTACCTCGTGAAGGTGAAGATAGTGACACCATCAAAGTTATGGGTAATAAAGAAAAGGTTTTAATTGCTTGCGATATGATAAAGAAAATACAAAATGAAATGGTTGGTATATTTTAAAATAATTGTATTTCAATTTAAGGTTAATATAATAAATTCAATTTTTTTAGGGAGATATTGTCACAAAAGAAATAGTCTTAGGAAATGTTAAAGTACGCAATGTTATTGTAAATCTTGGGAACAAGTTTATCCAATCTATCAAAGAAGATTGTGGTGGTAATGTGTCATTAAAGTTACCAGCTGTTAAAGGTGATAATGTAAGTATCATAATATATTTTACTTAATGCACTATTTAAATTTAATAAGATCAATTATCACACTGGTACTCCCTCTGGCGCGTCAAAATTAATGAAAACAAATCTGTACACACCACCTTTGCTCTTCGCCACAGATAACCTCTTCCGGTACATATAAACGGCAAACCAATACCAAACTCCGACACAGCCAAATATCTAGGTCTAACCTTCGACAAACGTCTAACATGGGCTAAACACATACACATAACAAAATTGAAATTAAATCAACGACTCTACTCTCTCAGACCTATTCTTGGTAAATTCTCAAAATTATCCCTCAAAACCAAAATTCATATATATAATTTTCTTAAGCCTATCTGGCTCTACGGTATACAGCTCTGGGGCACGGCAAAAATATCAAATACAAAAAAAATACAAGTGTTTCAATCAAAAATCCTCCGACTCATAACCAATGCTCCTCCTTATATTTCAAACCACACACTTCATACAGATCTTCACATTCCTAAAGTCACTGATACAGCCAAGCTATACTACTCAAAATTTAGGAATCGTCTTCAAAATCACTCTAATCCACATATAAAAAAGCTATTATCCATCTCCATCCCAGGAAATCCTACCAGAAGACTTAAACGACAATGGCCCCGTGACCTTATAAAGTAAACATAATGAATACACCTAAATAATTGTAAATTCAAGTCGAAGTATCTTCACTGGACGGTTTCTTCTCTCAAGACATTCAAGCTATTGCACTTAATTTAAAAACATACATTATGCTTATTGTACTTTTTTGTAGTATAGATAAAATACATATTACTTGTATACTCTATTCAAAATAAGAATGGTAATTAGATGCTTTCTCCACCAATTGGACCAGTGCTTTAGAACAAAGCCACGCCCTGCACACAAGCTAGCTGTCCACTACCATTCTTATTTTGAATAGAGTATAGTTTGAGTAATTGTTAATATAGTTTCATTCAATTTAACCAAAATTCTTAAATTTACTTTACATCCAAGTAAATATTTTATATGATAAATAAGAGTTAAATAAGTTTGATTAAGTGCTTGTTGTATAAATTACATGTTGTCTATGGATAAACCGGGTTATGTTAACATATTTGAAACTTCCTAAAATATAATTTAATATACTTCAAGCTTAACCATTAAACCTTCAATCTGCTATCAGAATAATAATAATATCTTGTCCTACACTATTTTTCATTTATTAGCCTACTAACTTATTTTTATCATACAACATTACAGCATCAATGAAAAATTGGTAGTACAAATAATTAATTTATAGATTTATATTTCTGTTTATATGATTTAAGCTTAATAATTTAAAGTTTTAATATTTTAATATTACTTTGTTTTTACTGCTCAAACTTTTTAAAACGCATACACCATTATATTTAATAAACAGTGGCACTTAAATGCAATACTTAAAAAATTAATTTAAATTATTGAATTCAATTTATAGACTATAGTTATCAAAGGACCAGAAGATGATGTAGACAGTGCTATCACACAAATTCAGACAATGGTAGACGAAGTTCATAATTCAGTTATTGATCTAAAAGTGAAGCCAGAATTTCATAAATATTTGATTGGAAAAAAACGTGCTAACGTTAAAAGAGTATGTTGTCAATCATATTTATTTATATTTGTTTATTTTCATTACTGTGTATTTGTTTACAGATTCGAGATTTAACAAATACAAGAATAATATTCCCACCAGAAACTGATTCAGTTAATGAAAATATAACTATTGTTGGTAAAAAAGAAAATGTAGACAAGGCAAAATTAGAATTTGAGGCTATGATAACTGATATCAGTAATGTTATTGAAGACCGTGTAGAAATAAATGAAAAGTATCATAAAAGTTTTGTGGCTAAACGTGGAGAATTTTTACATAAGTTGGAAGAAGAATGTGGTGGTGTAAAAATATCATTCCCCAAACCTGGAGGTGGAGACAAAGTTGTACTTAAAGGTAGCAAAGCAAATGTTGCTATTGCAAAGCAGAGACTTTTAGACCATGCTAAAGTTTTGGTATGTATATTATTTATATTAATTTCCCTAATTAAGTTACTGGATAATTAAAATTATTTTCGCTGTTAAGGCTATTGAAAGCAAACTATTTTTAAGATGTCTGATTTAGGCAATATTCCATATACATTGTGACTGTGTGTAGTGACTGATCTTTGTCACAGTTTTGTGACTTCCTCGAACACTTCATGTAATTAAATATAAACTTCGGCTAAGATTCTTGGTAATCCATAACATACATACGCGCAGTCATATGTCACTATATTTTTTGATCAAACTGCACCCAGTACTAAAATCCCGATTTTAATTTTGAAAAGATATTTGAATTCCTAATTCTCTTCTAGGTTATATAAAAAATTGTTTTTTTCGAATTTTTTATATTGCTTTATTAATAATTAGCAGTACGAAATTAATTTTCTATTTTATTAAAATTTCATCTTTATTTTAGTATTACTAAAAAAAAAAAATTATCCATAATCGATGTTACATAACCTAGTAAAGAAAATAAGGAATTCAAAATTGAAGTACATTTTTTTTCTACTTATTGGTCTAAATTATGCAATAAGAGACGACCCACTTTCAACAGCATTAATTTAAATTTACTAATAACAATTTTATATATTACTATTCTAAAATGAATTGTAACTATGTATTATTTTATTTAGGAAAATACCATTCAAGTTGAAGTTAATGTTGATCCTAAGTATCATCGTCACTTTGTTGCAAGGCGTGGTGAAATTATTAATAGAATCATTGATGATTGTAATGGAGTATCTATAACATTCCCTAAATTAGCTTCTAATGATGATGTTGTTATAATCAAGGGTGACAAAACTAATGCCGAAGAAGCAAAGCGTAAAATTGAAGAAATTGTTAAGGATTTGGTAAGCATTACTAAAATGAATATAACACTTGTATCAATTATAAAGTTTAATAAACAATCTTTACATTTTTAGGAAAATATTATTGAGATTACTATGAGTGTTCCTCCCAAACATCACCGACATTTTGTTGCTCGCCGTGCTGAAGTTATTAATCAAATTAGTGCAGAATATAATGGAGTTACTGTAACATTCCCACAAGTTAATTCAAATTCTAGTGAAGTTTTGATCAAAGGTCATAAAGATTTTGTTGAAAAAGTCAAAAATAAAATCAATAATATTGTCATTGACTTGGTAATTGAATTGTTTAACCGTTTAGGTATTGTTTGTTTTTGTTCATTGGTTAAAACATTTTTTTTTTTACTTTTAGGAACAACGTATCACTGTTGAAGTTATCATACCTCAAAGGATGCATAGAGTTTTAATGAGGAATCGAGATTTATTGGAAGGCATGAGACGAGATTTAGATGTTTGGATTAAGTTCCCTGAAAGACCTCCAGGTAATTATATTAAATATATATATACATATTATATTTCATAATAAATATTAATAAAACTATATGTTAATGCCAATACCTTTTATACCAGTTAAACTTATATTTTATTTAATGAATGTAATTTCTTAATAAATAGAAGATCAGTTTAATCGCGAACAAGAGGATGTTAATGTTGTAGAAGATACTGATGAAAATCGTGCTCCTAGTATCAATGACATAGTTACAATCTTTGGAAAACCTGAAAATTGTGAAAGTGCTAAACAAATATTAATTGATAATATACCAAAAACTATTGACGTAAGTTATTATTATTGAAAAATGATAAGCTATATTCATTACCATAAAGTTCTATTCAATTTTTCATTTTTCAAATATGTTTTTTAGTTAAATGTACCATCAGAATATCATAGATCATTGATTGGTTCTAAGGGTGCCACAATCCGTAAGCTTAGTGATGATTATAATGTCCAGATTAAAGTTCCAAACCAAGAACAAAATGCTGATATTATAAAGGTAATAATGTAAATAATTTATAATAATGTCATTAATAAATATATATTTATCATTTAATTATTAACACATGGCAAAATAAAATGTATACTTTCTATGGTCATCAAAATTAAAAACTAACTCTAGAGCACACATTTCACGGTCTAAAAGACCAGGCTTTTAGAAATTTGTTCATTGTTTCAAGAATTCAAAATATTTATGTAATCTAATCTAGATACCTAAGTACCTTCTAATTAGGTGATGGATTAAAATTAGATACGACTCACAAAAAATCAATAATGGGTTATTTTTAAAGATTTTTATTCAACTTGTCTATTTGTCCGCGTGATTTCTCGATAAGAATAAACTTGGTATATTCTGAATCAGGATGAGCTCTAGTCTTGCATTACAAAGACCTTTTTCTAAAATTGTATTGTTTCCACTTTCAAAAGGCAACCATAGTTGTTGCCTCAATGCAATACGTGTCACGTGGATGATACGTCGGCAGTACGGGGCTCGTTTCCTCGTTCGAATGATAGTGTATGCGTTAAAAATTATTATTATTCTCTTCCACGGCGTCAAACGTCATATTAAACGCTAAAGTAACACAACTATTATGGAATAATATTATTGTACCTTTTGTTATTTAGATTACTGGGGTGCAAAAGGATATTGATGAAGTAGTTGCAGCCATTAAAGAAGAAATGAGGTTATATGATGCTGATAAAGAAGATAGACAGTTGCGCTCATATGAAATTCAGGTATTTTCATTATTTAAATTATAATGGTTGTACATAAAAAATCCAAATAAATGCCTGATAATAGTTATGATAGGGTGTTTTAAGTTTATTAATTGATGAAGAACTGTTTTTGTTTTTTTTTATGGTTTCCAACCTGTGGTTAATCGATATCAAAATTAAAATTCTTTAAATCTTTTTTACATCTGCCATTCAATGGTTAGAGACTTGAGTAATAGACAGTATGGTTTACGGGTAACATGTAATGTAGTATGTGGATGACATCTGGTTGTTCACCACCAAGTCTATTCTTATACAGTTTAAGTAGAACTGATTAACCATCACTGGTGGTTAATTGCGATTTTGCATTTATATTTACATAGGACGGTCCATCACATATGTACCTAATATTGAATTTAAGTAATTTAGTTTAATAGTATAATATATTATGTATAGTTAATTATCTTAGTAGTCTTTAATCAAGATATATGGGTACAATATTTGTACCTTTTCTTTACTCGTCACATTAATAGTACAATGAAATTTTGATTTTGCTGTTATAAAATGTTATTTTTGTAACATTTGTTTTTTACCAAACATTGGTTTTTACATTTTCTTATTTTTGGGGAATCATTCTTAGTCTATTTTAAATGTTGGTGTATGATTGATTCTTGTCACTTACCTGTAAAGTCATTGTAATGGATTATATATCTATGTTCAGTGATAATTGCTAGAAATCATATTGACGTTAAATGTTATAATTTTAGATGACTATTGAACCAGAATTCCATCCTATGATAATTGGTAAAAAAGGAGACACTGTACGTAACTTACGTAACAAATATGGTGTTCAAGTTAATCTACCCAGAAGAGGTGAGGGAATCAATGAAAACATTGTAACAGTTGTTGGTTACCAACAAAGTGCTGAATCAGCAAGGGACGAAATTCAAGAAATGGTTGATAAACTTGTAAGTTGTATTTTTTTTATGTATTTAAAACTGGTTGTGACATAAATTTGTTGTGAACTAATTCATTTTTTTTATATTTAGAAAAATGTTTACAAGGAAGAAATTTATATCGACAGTAGAATTCATTCAAGATTGATCGGTTTTCGAGGACGTAATATTTCACAAATTATGGATAAATATCATGTAGATATAAGATTTTCGAAATCTGACAGTTCTAATCCAGATTTGGTAGTAGTATATGCTCGCGAGGATGCCACCCAGGATGATGTTTTGGATTGTATGGATTATTTAGAAATGATTCAACAAGACTATGTAATTGCTTTTATTTTATATTTTTATATTGTCTATGGACTTGATTACTAAATAAATTGGTAATATATTTATGTTTTATTGTTTTTTTTATTTGTTTTATAGATGACAGACTTGGTAGAAAATGAAGCAAGAGCAAACTTGAAACCAAAAACTGAGAGCCAATCTGTCCCCAATGGTAATCATAACTCGCAAGGAGGTGCCGGATTTGTTATGGGTAATGGTGCACCATGGGAAAAAGCTCATCCAGATACAAATAGTACCAGAGATTTTCCATCTTTTGCGGGTATTGCGACGTCTGCTAATAATGCTGGGTCTGATAAGACCAACCTTCCAAGTTGGGGAAGTGGGCGTCGTTAGATATTTTCAATCGATTTATAAAATTATTGTTTCCAATAATTAAATATTTTTTGCGATTTCAATTAAAATATATATATAGTGTCCGGTTGCCACTAAACTGAATTTCTCCCGAGTAATTAAATTACAATATAATTATATTTTAAGAATAGAATATGTTTAGAAAAAATGTGTTATTTAATAGAAAACAAGAAAAAAATACATATATATTTATTTATATATATTTATTTTTTTTGTAACATTAGGTGGAAAAAAATTCTATATTTTCCAGGCTGTGAAGAAAAATTGCTGTATAAAATTATAGATTGTAACCATTTGGGTCTCATTTTTTCTTGTGTCCGCTATGTTTTTTTTAACAGATTATAATACTAAATAAAATGTTTTTATATCATTATAATGTAATGTTAAGTCTAAAAAAATGTTAACATATTTTGTTATGCTTTTAGCGTTATTATTTCTCTTTGTTTTTAACATTTTTCTGGATTTTTTTTTAAACTGAATAGAAAAATATTCCGTCAATAATTGTATTTAAAAATTATATTTCATCTGTTTCAACAGATATAGTGACACGGTATTTGTTAAATCGAAGAGGCCCAAATATAAAGGGTTTTTTCATAGTGAATAAAATTAACATCAAAATAATGATTACCTTTATGAGGTAATTATAATCAGACTTGTCTATTAATTTTATATTTGTTTTTTACAAACATTTTAGCCTATTTAAGTTTTAATAACACAAATTTCCATGTTCATGTTATGTTTTTGTTACAACAATTATTATTTCTTTTTGGATCTGGTTTATAAAAATAGTAGCACAAAATAAATAAATTGTACACATAAAAAATAATGAAATATTGACACGTAAACTAAATTTTAATCACAGGATTATTATTTAAATTTTATTTTCCAAATAAATGTTTACTTAATTTACAGTTACCGATTATGCATTAAATCGCTTAATTATAGACAATAATTTGAACATCAGTATTTTTTTTTCAGTTTGTTCAGCATAAATTGTTTGGTTTTATTTTATACAATCGGATTCTTATATGGTGAAAAATTTAATTTCTAACAAATATATAATATCATAATATAATATACTGTTAAATAAACTTGACTTAACCAATTTTATTTAAAAAAATCTTTTTTTGTTTAGGTTATAATTTATTTATCTCAAACCATTGACGTATTACAATTATTTATTAATGTACGTTTGAATTAAATACAGCCACATTTCAAACTAATTTTCTAAGTTATAAAATTTAACAGTTTTAGTTCAATTTTTTGTTTTACCATAATATGTGTTACATATATATAATATATGTATATTAATTATCTACTATTTTTATTATCTACATTCTGTATACATTATTTTTCCACCACTGTCCTTAATTTGAGTGCAAATTATGTAATGTATTTTGAAAACTGTATAATAATAATATAATGTTCAGGGTTGAATATTAATAAATTTATTATTTATAACAATTTATTTTTATTATTCAATTTGTACTTATGTACCTATCCCATATATTCTATGTGACCAACGTCTGTTCTCCATCTTGTTATTTTCCTCAGTATTCCCTCAGATCTCCATAAATATGTTTATCCCAGTGGCGTATTTACGGGGAGGGGGGAAGTTGACCAATCCCCTCCCTCATAGGCTGTATATAATATGCAAAAGTTTTCAGAGTTCTAACTTAAGGCCTCTAACTTTAAAGACGGAGCTACTGGATAAAACATATCCTCCTCCTCCCCCCCCCCCCCCCCCCCCCCAAGACAAAAACCTAAATACGCCACTGGTCTGGCCTATCTATTTAACTATCCCTTTTTCAGTATTAATTGTATAATTTTCCTTTTAATAAAACATATTCTTTAAATCAAATAGTCATTTTATATTAGATATTATACATTTTTATTTTTATCATTATTTGGTCCTGACGGTTCAGTGTTCACTGTATAGTAGGTAATTCAATTCGTCGAGAAGAACTGAACTAAGTTTCACACGCGGACGCGGTAAAAAGATTAAAAAAAAGGAGGGCAAGTAGGTGTCGCTCTGCTGTACAGTAGGTTACAAGTGGATCACTGTAATGGATGGTGTTAAATTTGAATTCAATGATATATTATCATTCTATAAGAAAAACGATTCTGAGCGAAGACTGTCTGATATTACTAACTATATTTGATGATATAATTGTGAAGAAAGTAATTTATATATAACCTATTTACGTGTAACCATTGTTTTAAATTTTCAATCGTTAGCTATACATTTTTAACTACAAAATAATTATAAAATTTGAAATTTGATTAATTTTATCAAAATTTGAAATTTAAATTCTCATAAAAAGAAATTGTGCCAATGTATTTTTAATATTTTTCAACTGATAAAGTAACAATATATCAGGAGCCTTGTAATAATTTTTCAAGTTTGTTGACCCAAAAAATAAAATTTTATTAACACATAGAAATATAAATTTAAAAAATTTGGAACTGAAAATGTCCGTAAGCAGTTCAAAACAAACCAAATTGTTTGAAAATGGTATCGTGTATAGAAAATACTAATATAAACAACCAGTGAAAATTTCATACATCTACGGTAATTTGTATAAGAGTTACACCAAAAACCAAAATCGATTTTGCGTAAAGATTCCCAGTAGGTATTCATTAATTTTTTTTTTGTTTTTCTCAAAATTTTCGAAAATGACTGAGAATTTTAAATTTAAATAGACCTCCCAATGCACCAACAATATTCACTTTCCCATCGAACAAGATACTGAAGTTGAAAATCAAAGCTTTATTTCGACTACTTATCGTGTACACGAACCCAAAAAAAAATGAAAAAACATTCATCGCTCCCCTCAGAATCTAAAAACATATTGTAAACCACCGCTCCGAAAATATAATAGTTCTACAGCAAGGAGCTAGTTTAGAACGTTACTATATACCTACCCGAATTTTATACCTAGCAATCATTTTTGTAGAATAGGATTTTCTTTAGTAATCGAAGGGATTCATTGTAAGCTTATTGGGCTACAAGATAAAATACAATCTGGTGGTATTTTTATTTTTTGATAAGCTTATAATACATAATTTAATGCTTTCATGGTGTGAGAATAGAAGTTATGTATGTATGTACTTGGTAAAAAATAGCTCTTGTTCAAAGATATTTGTCTATTTCAGTCGTGTTTTTTTAAAGAATAAATACGATTTTGATTAATTATTTATAGTACGGGTTTATGGATTCCACAATATATCATTGAATTTTAATTTAACTCATTCATTACACATACTTGATGACAAGGTACACTGGAAACCTTTACTGAGTACGTATAATATGTAACAACAAAAACGATTTACTCGGTTTTTTATGTTTAATTTCTGATTTTTTTTTAAATTTGCATAAGTTATTTTTAAAATATTATAGTTGTGTAGTAATTACCCAAAGAATTGTTATGAAAACATTTTTAGCTTAGATAAACATCAAAAATAGTATAATAAAGTCCTACTCAAGAGTCAAAACATAACAACCAGTTGTTTCTTCTCTATTGGTTTAATTTAATAAAAAACGATAGAGATACAGATATTTTTAATGGGAGGGGTTAAATTATAAAAACATTATATGTATATATATTATATATATCAAAATGTTTTTTAAAATGTATTCATTGTTATACATCTATACATATTTAGTCAAAAATACCAAGGGGGGATGAACACCCTCCCATCATCATGTGTACACCATTGGACGATAGTACCTATTATTCATTGATGTTATTGGTGAAATAAATGTTGTTATTAATTATTAAGTAGGTATATAATTATATTATACTGTACAGTTCACATATTATAGGTATTGTAGACTACGACATAATCCTACATAGACGAATTAATATATGAGTAAGGTTATTATTATTATTATTATAAATTAGAATTTCTAATTCAAAATAATTTACATTTTATGGTGACTTTGACCTATTTTGTCAAAATTTGAACTTAAATGCTTATTAAAAAAAAATTGTGACTAGGTATTTTTAATATTTTTCAACTGTCATTGTAACAATATAATATAATATTAGAGCCTTGCATTAAATTTTAAAGCTTTTTTTTTTTGGAATAAAATTGTATTGATATTTATATAAAAAAAAATAAAAAAATTGGTAACTGAAAATGTCCGTAAACAGCTCAAAACAAATCAAATTATTTTAAAAGGTATATGGTGTACAGAAAATGATAATATAAACATTTAGTGAAAAATTCATGTATCTAATAATTTGTTTGGTAATTTGTTTTAGGGTTACATCAAAAACCAAAACTAATTTCGTCGAAAACTGATTTTCCGTAAAAATTCCCGTCTTTACTTAATTTATTTTTGATTTGCCCGGCGATTTTGAAAACTACTATTAACCCCCCAAAATACCAACTAAATTCACTTTCCTATCAAAAAATATACTGTTGAAGAAAATCTAATCATTTTTAATATTTTAAAAGGTGATGACAGTCATAAAGAAAAATAGAAAATTAAAAAAGCATATTATTGTAAAATCAATACATTCATCGCTAGTATTATAGTTGTCGGTTGGTATCACCACAGGAGTACAGAATAATTTGTAATGGTAGCCGGTAGGTATAACATATCTATAAATATTTCAAAATATGACTTATGTATTCTTAAAAATTCTGAAAATCAGAATTTGAATAAGTTCATTATTTAGGGAAATAATTGGGGTAAACATGCTTGGCGAATCATCCTATATATAAAAACTTAATATCTGAATAAATTTAAGAACGTCATGCCATAATGCAGGTTCATTAAAGTTTTATTTAATTTTTATATAATGTGAAAAGAACAAATTAATAAATTAGTAGAATTTGAATATTCTCTAATTGTACTAAGTATGCTTATTGTTGTAAAAAATTGTTCCTTTGTTTTTATTTTTATATATATTTTCAACCCGAAATATTGAGACTGAACGAATAATTATTAGTTAAACGTTTAGTTTTATACTTTAAGTATAAAAATATTTTCACAATTTTATTTATCATTAATTCATAAATATGATAATGAATCATAATAATCATAAATCATTATAAGAACAGTTTTATAAATATGTATTATATTGAAACAATAGGCAATTATTAATATAGTACCTATATAAGTACGACATACCTTACACAGTACACACACATAACATTTATTACTTTTATGACTTAAAAATTTAACATAATCATATTTTTTATGAATTATATCTAAATTATATATTATATTGAACAATTAGGCGTATTTTTATTTTAGAATTTTAAAATTGTAGAATATTCTATATAGATAGTATTTATAGTAATCATAAAATTAAAAATGTTAATCATGGTAAAATTATTTTAAGTAATTCAGTTTTACAGTCGTATAAAATAGGAATTTCAATTTGAATCGCATAACATAATTTTAATAACAGTTAATAGTATTATTTTTATGTTTAACTTACTATACTTACCTTTTATTAATAAATATCGGGCTATTAAATATTTTTCTACATCGTTATAGCATTCAGGTTTTATAGGTACCTATAGACTATAGAGTGCAATATATTATGTTTATTTTTGAATTGTATTAATCTAATAGGTACTATTAATTGTGGACACAAAACTGACAAATCGGTTATAACTTATAAGTTATAACTAGGGCTCGGATTTATATGTATTTTGTATTGTATTTATATAGCCAAAGTATGTATTTATAGTTTATACTACAAAAATATGTACATAAATATGTGCTAAAGAATTCAAAATATGTATTATCAAAATTAATAATAATAATAATAATAATTAATAATAGGTATAATAAAATGTAATAAAAAATTTATATTTATCTAATTATATTGATTGCAATTAATAACATTCATTTTTAAATTTTCGAATCCAAAAGATCGCAGATATTGTCGTACATTTTTCATAATAATTAATAATAAAATAAAATGTAATATAATTTTTTATTTATTTAGTTATCTAATTATCTTGATTACAGTTATAATAATAACGTGCACTTTAAAATTTTCGAATTCAAAAGATCGTCGATATAATATATAGTCATGATAACCTTTCAATAATTCTAAACTCTGAAGAAAAGACATTAAAACAGTATAATTGTCTAAATATGTGAGAAAAAATTGAATAGTTGGGAAATATATAAAAACATGTATTTATGACAAAATATGTAAAAATATGTAAAATCAAATAGGTATAGCTCGTTTTATCAAAAATCTTGTGAAACAAATTTATCATTTGCCGAAATTAGTTTATCATGTCGCAGAGAAAATATGTATTTACATATAAATCCGAGCCCTAGTTATAACTAATAAGTTGGTAATAACTGAGTATTTCATCCTCTAACCTCTTACCTATAAATCTTTGTTCAGCTTGGTCTTGGTGTGAGCCACCTGTATTCATTAATAAGACAGGGTAAATTAACACTTTTATTACTCCGTGTATTTTTTACAAAACTTGCCTATACCTATATCTATACTTGTCAATAGAATCAATTTTTTTTTGGAGCTCCGTACATTGCAAGAAGAAAACGAATTCCATTTGTAAGAATAATGTCTGGAGTAGAGTCAATCTCTTTAAATACCTACTTCAGCGCAATCAACTAAATCCTGACATTTTTCAAATAATTTAAACACTTTATTGTTTCATCTCTTTGGGGAAAATGCTGACATAGTATCACAGCCAGTTATTGCTTGTAAAAATAAGATATGAGCTTAACATTTTGAATATGAAGTTAATGTTAAACTTTGAGATGAATAAATCTTTGTTTCTGTTTGACCTTACCTGGTTTTAAAATGTAAATCTAGTAGGAATTTGCCGGTCGCCGAGTCGGGGACGGTGTTGTACTGCATTGTATTCTGTTTAATCTTGTTACGATGATAAACAATGATAATATTAAGTATTATTATTATTTTAAACCACAATATATTATGAAATATTATTCATAGGAAAAAACCTACGTTTGGAAAATTACTTGATCTAAAAATTATGTATTATCTATTTTTACGAGAATACTTAAAATTTAAGAGATATTTGTAAAAACCCTATTTTGTGATCTTTGACCTTGAATAAATTTTTTAGCAGCAGTGGGATCGATGGGGACTTTTGACATTTCATTTGTAATGATGTACCTTCTTAACGTGTGTACCAATTTTCAGCTCTATGTGAATTATTCCGAAGTTAGCATTTTTTTTTGTCTATTTTGACTGGACTATACATTGTAATGTAATATACATACCTATATACTATATTATAATATACCTAAACAATAAACATCATGGGATTATTAATATTTATAGTATTTTCATAAAGTAAAATCGGAATTCAAATTCCAATTGAATGCTAAAGTTTAATATTAGGTGTATAAATATTTTATAATATAAGGGGAAAAAATGCCAAACAACATTGCGATGTAAATACATGTATGCATTTAATATTTTAATTTTATATTATATCCAATATATATTCTTCTGTCTATATATATATATATATATAACTATATAATGTATAAAAGAGTTAGGTATATAAATATATAATATATAGTATTTTTAATACTCATAATCGTACATTTTTTAATCAACTTTGATTTGATTTCTTAAACAACACAACCGTTTTGCGGCTTATATATTTATATTATTATCAATTTATTGTGATTAATGAATATATTTAATTATGAGTATAGGTAGGTTTATTATATTTCATTTTAGTAGGCACCTAATATATTCAGTACAGCTGTACCTATTATAATTGATGAAAAAAACAAGCATATGAAGATGAGGGTGGTATAATATTCTCAACTGACATTGATTATGATAAAAAAAAATTATAAATAGTTTACAGATTTTATTTTTTCTATTTAAAACAGGACACAGCGTTGAAATAACACCTCCAGTATAGTCGTCCCTTTTGTTGATTTCGTCTCTGTAGTTCCATCTGGAAATAAAAATAATGAAAAAGTTTATACTTCATTATACAATACTTTTTATACAATTTATAATTAGGTACCTAATACACTGAAATTAAAAAAAAATAAAGTTAATGCTTAATATAAATAAAATTATTCACTATAAATAATTAGTAAGATTAATTTTATATAATTACTAATTAGAGACGGGGTTTTATTTCGTATTCACGAGTGGATATAATATACTAGATATATAGATGTGGATAATATAATTCATTCCATATTGCTTAAAAATATTATATCATAACATCGTATAAAAATAATGTAAATGTTACTACAGTAATTTAACTTTTTTATTTTTTACCTGAATAAAAGTTTATTTTTACTTTTTAGGTAAACATATTTTATTGTAATTTTTAGTACACTACTGCAATAAATTGTATCCATATATTTTTTTACTACAAAACCGTATAAGCCCGCGGTATGCAATAGTTATTAGTTATTGCTTATACAATTTCTCTCAGTATTTATTTTCAATATTTATTCCTACTATAGGTTTATATAATTCATAACAGCTGTTTATATGTACACAATATGTAATTATTATTTTATCATTTATTAAATTATAATATTTAATAGAAAATTCAGTTGCTGTACATTTTATTGCATTGATTATTTTTGACAACATCTAGGCCACATACAATAATAAAAAACGTATCATATAAATTGGTAACTAATTATAAAAATAATAAATATTTCAAGTGTCAGAGAACACCCATTTTTTTAAGAAAATATTAAAATATAAATTTGACTGTTATTGTTTTGTTTTATTATTCAAAATATAATCGATATAAATCACCACTTTATCTTGATTAAATATTGATCAAATGCGAACAGTTCAAAGTTTAAATAATACAAGCAACGCAGGTTGATCGTGAAATATAGGGTCCAGGATTCAGAATAAATAATAATACATTTTGAATACATTCCATGATACTGAATATTTCAGTTTTTAGTAAGGTACTTTAATATTATATCCAATTTAAAAGGTGTCAGATCAGATCTATTATATGTAATATAACCAGTGTTCGGACTTATCTAGATAATTATTTATTCATCTTTTATCTTATCTAGATAAATAGTTACAAGGTATCTAAACGTTTATCTTAGATAATTTTTTTACTAATCTTAATAAATTCATCTAGATACGTTTTTTATTGACAAAGGTTATGGTTTATAAATAATGTAATTATTTTTATTTATATCATTATTATTATTATGTTCCTAGTGTCCAACTAAAATATACATAAATTTAAAACCCATTTTAAAAAAAAATTGTTTCTTTTTTATCTAGATAAAAAGTATTTATATCTATCTAGATACATTTGAGTTGCATTATCTTTATCTTTATCTAGATAAAAAAAATACTTATCTAATCCGAACTAGAATCATATATAATACGAATACATTTTATAAGTTCTTAACATGAAATATCAAATATTTGTTATATTTGATGTATAGGAGAATAATAAAAACAAAGGTCTTTCGTTAAAATATTTGAGGAATTTCTTCCAGAGAGGCTAACACCGTATGTCCAAACAACAGTTTTATTGGCATTTTTTTTCCCACAGAGTGCAGGTTAGGTTATTTTTTCACAAAAAATAAAATACCGTAATACCTCCTTATCTATTAACTTTTGTTTTGATAATATAATTTTTAAAAAAGATTTGAATTTATAAAGTATTTTTTTTTGTCAATTGTTGAATACTTTGTTTTCGATTGAATTACCATTATTTGAAACATGTGGAAAAATAAACACGATTACTTGTTTTTGAATTCCAGGAATTTTTCACGGAAATAGAAAAGTAATGCAACAGTTTGTTATTTAGTTTTAGTTAAAAAGAAAAAGAAAAATAATTTTATGGTTAAGACTATAAATTGCGAAAAGTGTTTAAATAGGTACCATATTATAACAAAGTTCTAAACTAGTTTTATTAGTTGAAACACTATTATCACTCTTATTTATTTATTTTAGTTTAAATGTTAAACTAATAATATATTATATACAATTATATACACTGCATGAGTTAATTTTATCATTATTGAGATTAACTATTTTTTTTTATTTGGTTTTTTAAAATTACTGTAGTAAATTGCTTCAGATTACCAACGAAGGTGTTTCGTTTCGTTTTACCTTTATTACATTTTATGCCATACGAGTATACGACAACAGCTATTCTAATTAATATATAAAATTGATAATAAATTTAAATTGCTGGTATTATACTTAATTGCTATTAAAACCTTAAAAATATTTTAACCGTAGTTGTTGTAAAAGTCAATTTCTTAGAATTCTTAAATAAGAAAATTCGGTAAGTAAATTATTTCCTATATTGCCTATCTAAGGCGCCGTATCGAAAAAAAATAGTTTACACGTGTTCTGTTATGTACAACTGTGTTTTTATCTTACATGTAATAAACTAAAATATGTTTAAATAATTGTTTAGATTAAGATATTTTTATATCAAATAACATTATATAAATATTTTGTTTAAAAAATTAAAATAGATAGGTACATTTTGTTAAATTTCTCTTAATACATTTTTAAAGTATACAATACATTGGAAGTATCAGATTTCTGATGAAATTGATACCAGATAATAATTATAATACTACAATTCAATATTTTAATATGGACAAGAAATTCAATTTAACAATAAGCAATTAATATTCAAGTCAACTTGGATCGTCGATCATATTATATACTATATATTTATATTTTATACCTTACAAATATATAGTTTCATTGAATTTTATTTGATTATAAGATTTCTGAGTTTCTGAATTAAAAATTGTATCTTTTAGAGAATAAATTGGAAACTTGTATGTGGAAGGTGTCCTCGTATATAAAGGGTTATTCACCATGTATGCTCATGGGCCCTTTTTTCTTCAGTAATGCAGTTATTTAAAATCTGATTTTTGGAATTTTTTAACATACATACGGACCTTAATGACCATATTTTCTAAATTCTTGAGATTTTTTTGTACTAATCAAAGAGTGTTTGCTTTAAAGAAATACATTTCAGTTTTTCAAATGAGAAAGTTTATAGGGGGGGGGGGGGGTTGTTTTTGAACTTCAAATTATTTAGTGGACAATTTTTCTGAAAAATTTGACTCACAAGAATCGAAATTTGTACGAGTAGTTTTTGAGTTATTCAACTTTGTGTGCTAAAGATTAAAAGTGCATGGGTAGGCTTATAAGATATGGAGGCTACGGTGATTTAAAATTTTTAGTTATTAATATTCATCTTTTACCTTTAATAATTTGTAAAAATGACCAAAATATAATAAATACTAGTTCCAATATTATGTCTATTTTATATCTTTGTAAAACCATTTTTAAGGACTATCATCCAAGGTCCAAACGCTTACATAACTAAGAACCTACTCATTCGAATCATGAATTAAGTACATCAACATTTTCAAAAAAATACAAATAAGTTGAGTAGGTATATTTAAAAACTCCAAAAATCAGAATTTTAATAAATTTGTTATTAAAGCAAACAATGGGTGTGGGCATGTTTAGTGATCGGTGAATCACCCTATATGTATATAGGTAATAGGTATATAGAATGTGTATACAATATAGGTACATATGTATAATATTATATTCATTATAAATATTTATAGTAGGACTGATTTTTTTTATATAAACATTAAAACGTACGAAATTATATTTTTTGTAACATCAATAATTTAAAGAGTTTTAAAAATTGTATTAATTCCTAAACTTATATAATATATTTAAAATTTAATTATGATAATTTATAACCTGTTAACAATACCAATATTAATATATCATAGAGATTTATGGTTATTATGGGCCAAGCACAAACATGTTCAGTTAGTGGAGCCCATTATCTTCTTGAAAAATAAATAAAAATTAAGAAATAAAATAAAATAGATATGTACTGAATAAAAAATGCTATGTTAAATACTTAAAATGTGTGCTTAAATTATTATAAATTGTCAGGGATCAAAATATAGGAAATATGTAATGCTATTTCTAATTTCTAATTCTTGTAGATATATAATATAAAATAGCGGCTATCTTACGAAAATATAAAATAATTAAAATGTATTATGATATTATATTGTGAATATTATTAAGCTGGTAAAGTTACTCACTCCGGGGCTTGGTCTAGGAGCTCCGCTAATAGGAATTGATCTTTCTGGGTAATATCCTTTCATATTTCCAGAATTATTTCCGTCTACAGCTTTTTGTAATGCCACCATTAGTCTATCCAGCAATAGTGCAGTCCTTTTTGGCACAATCACCTGTGTAATAACCACATAATATTGTTTACAAATAAATCGACAATTATGAATATTATGCGGAACTGTAGTTCCTATTTAATAACGCACGAACAAATGTCAAAACTATTTCAGTGTAGATAAGTACAATATAATATAGTAAAATGTCGACAATAGAAGGTTTTTGTTTCATATGAATGTCTTTAAATGAATAGAGTCGTTGTCAAGCGTAGAGTAGGTACCTCAATATGAGTTGTGTTTAATCGTATGAACAAATTAATACAATCCTCATTATTTTATAACTAAAAGTTAATTTATTTTCTCCATATTATAACATATTTTCTTGAGGAAATTTGAAGTTATTATTTTACTAGTATTCAAACGAAAATTCAATAACATATAAATAGGTAGGTACAAGGTAGGCATATTTGTATATTTGTGCAGATATAAATAAAGGCATTTTTTTTCAAACAAAGATGAGTTTATAATATGCAAATTACATTTGCACATGTTGAATATCAATATATTGCAAGGTCTGAAAGCATGGCCTATAAGTACAATAAGTACAACAAATTCATCATGTATTATGAAATTTGAAAGTGTGTAAAGTTTTTTTGTGGAAAATGGTTTGATTTTTTTTAAAATACGATTATTCAGTTTTTTAGAAATAGCTGGTCAATTATTTTTAAGTTGCGTGTATTTTAATAAAAAAAAATATATATAGGTATCTGGTATAAGGGATTACAATAGTACTATAGTAATAATTTTATTTTTAAAAGGCTTAAGTTTCAGAGTGTAGTAGGACACATTGAAAATTGTAGGCCCTGACATAATATATAATGAAACAGATAGGTACATCGTATTTTATTAATATGATTAATTTATATAAGCAATATAATATACCTCATCGAATTGTTCATAAGGAATTTATTTAAATTACAGTTATAAAGGTATATAAATGATACCAAATTACACTATTTTCAATAAGGTTAGAGCATATTATATACCTACTCGACTAGTTAAATTTGAATAATTCATATAAAATCAGCGATTACTTTAAGTGCGTAGTCGTCTTGACTTACGCATAAATGCAGTGTCTACAAGCAGACACTACCTATATGGGTATATATTATCTAATATCGACAGTAGATTTACATCATTGAACTCCAGAAAAGCGTGAATGTGTTGGGTACGTATAATATTATGATCCTGCGTTCCTGCGAATAAATCAAATCGAAAAAATCAGAATGCACGTCATATCGTCATATTCTGCCCACTGCAGTGATTATTTATTAAATAGGATGTAGGTATATCTATATCCACAGTTTATCAGGTACGGAAATGAAAAATTCTGTGCAACGTACTTCTATTATTATACATTATTTGTTTTCACGCGCCAGCCATACGCCGATGCGTCTAGCCTTATACAAATATTGTAACTATAGAAAACGATCTTGCAGTTCTAAATTCCAATATCATCATCAAGACGAACGTCGGCAATAAAAACTGTAAGGTGACATTTCATTAAAAATGACCAGGGCGTTGGTGTTAATGTGTGGATGGTTTTATTGACTAGAGTTTATTTCGTTTAAAAATGTAAATCACGACCATAAATAAATGTAACTATACAACGCCACATATATTATATATATGTACAATATACATACGACATGCTTAACCTAACCTAACCTACCTAGGTATATTTTTATCATTGTAACACGAAAATAATGTGCATAATAATATATACCATGAACCAAGATAGTTCTTAGTTCATAATGTACATAGATATGATAGGTACCTAAGTATGAGGTTAGGTTGAATTGGGTTACTCCGGCCGTACTCCGTGCAAACCGTGTACCTAGTCCATGTTCAAGATTATTTGTTATTCGCCAGATTAAATAATAATGTTTATACAAAACGATTTCCCTATATAGTCATTAATAACCATATATTTATAATAAGCACCCAACCACACGGGGAAGCAGTATTGGGATATTTTCAAATATTTGGTATATTATGGTAACGTTTATATAGTGATGTACCGACCGGGTATTCGTCGAATTCGACAGATATGTTCTTTTCGTTGTTCGGTGGCTGGTCCTCGGGCGTCCGTTTGTCGTATCTGAGTAATGTGAAGGGGTCCAATGGTTTTTGAAATGCCGAATCGCACAACGCAACCATACACAGCGATATCAAAAATAAAACTATTTTATTCCAAAGAACCATACTGATGATTATTTTATTAAAATCCACCTGAAAGTCAATGTAAAAATATAATATATTATTTAACGTACCTATCGTAATGTGACAAAGTCTATGTAACCGTATTCTCATTTGTGATGAAATTATTGTGCCGTTCAAAATTTTCTAATAGAAACGTCGGGTTTCATAAAAAACTGATTATTTTATTGGTTAGCCAAAATTTAATTGGCCACTAAATCATGTTATAGTGACCATTAGCTCACTATCGATTCATTAAATGTTTAGTGATTGTTTATGCTACCCGAATACGCGTGCAGTTTATACAAAAATAATTATAATCGATGATATGAAAGATTTATTAAGAAAGGTATCATCTGCAGTTACCAGACGGCAGACACACGCTATTAATAAATATTAATATTTAAATGTTAAATAAATAATAATAATTAATAAATATTTAATATTCAACTATAAATGTTATTCTAGTTGTACATACTAACATTATTTTAATAGTATAATTATACATTTATACCCAGAAAGTAATAATACATTAAGAAAAATCTAATACGACACGACTATAGAAATACACAAATGATTGTCGCATCTACATATATCTTAGTAATTATAACATTGCCTAATTATGTTTAGGGATTTTTGTAATTTTAAAAACTTTTGTTACACTTTTTAAAATTTATTTTTTCATTTTGTGTTAAATCGGAAATCGATTGAAAATTTAACTCGCATAGAAATAAATATACCTTACATTCACCTTCTTCAATTTAGGTACCTAATATATATAGGTAGGTAGGTAATTAAAATAATAAATTATGTTTCTACGATACAATTTCTAAATTATTATATGTATTTAATATATTGTATCTGATAAAAATTAATTTGTTTTTGTAAGTATGATTATTATTTATTAAGTTCCAAAGAAAACTACCTATCTACTTGTTCGCCTTAAATTATTATTATAACCAATATTAATTATAGGGAATAAACGAGTATGCAATACGTTTGTATACGATGTCTTAAATCTAGACAAATGTAGAGATATTTTACTCACGATAAGTAGGTATTTAAAAATTTGCGTTGGTGCCTGTTTGCAAATTACATTTAGAGAGTTGACCTGATGTGTTAGGGATGTGTAGTTATAATCTTACGCTTAAAAATGACCATGTAATCCATATACGTCTCTAAGAAAAGCTTCCCAAAAGAGATTTTTTTATGAGAAAAGTAATAAGAGCTGGCTGTTTTTGAAACTTTGAAAATAATTTAATCCGATAGCCTCTCTTATTGGCTTAGCGTCTAAAACGATTATATTTTTACCGTTAAATAAAATTTCATTGTTAACTCTACACCTGTTACCTATAGTAGATGATTTATTTATTTTATTTTAATAGCTGGTTATGGGCTATGACTCCGATAACACTAACATGTTAATGTATATTAAATTTTTTTTTTTTGTGGATTTCATGGATTTTATTCAATATAACTATGTAATGGGATCTTGGTTATGTGAGTACGAATAGTTTTGTACTGGAAATGTTGGATACGGTTTATGTATGTGTCTTTCGATGATCCCCCTAACGACCATTACAGTTGCAAGATCCAAGGGGCTCAAAAACGTAACAAAACGTTCAATTCTATCAAAAAATATCACTATACAGATCATAGTTGGCGGATTGTCTTGAATAACAAAAATATAAAATATACTGTACAGATGGTATGCAGACATGCAGTATTAACACCACATAACAATTGATTATTAACCAAACCTTATTATTCGGGGCTATTTTCTATATTTTTGTATGAATTGAATATACTCGCCTAATTATAGCACTCAAGATGGTACTCAGCTGAACTTGGTTTTAAAACTTATATAAATGTATAGTATACGAATAGTAAAACTAAAGTATTATCTTCTCAGACCTTAGTGTTTACCTATATAAACCTATGTATAACAGAAAAAAGGTTGTCATAAAAATAATCTTAATTAAAAATAATAATAAAATAATTATAATAATTAATAATAATAAAAAAATACAACAACAAATAAGCACCATTATAAGTGTTATTATAATATTAACGCAATATTGTGGTTAATAATCTAATCAGATTATCGAAGTTTCATAAACAAAACAAATGAAAGGAAGGTAAAATAAAATAATAGGTATACCAAAATTTTATTAAAGAACTAGTGAGTAAGTGTATGTTTTTTTAAAGTACATTTTCGAAAACTGTGTACATAAGTAGGTAAGTAGTCAAAATATTTAAGTCAAAAGTCAAAATATTTTTTCCTGTTAAGTAATGTTATTAGAACAACATTAACATTACCAGGGTAACATAATAAACACATTAGGTACCTACCTCGGAACAAATAAAAATTATAGTAGACATAGCATTACAATATAACATAAGCATTATATTTTAATCCTATCATTAATACACAAATTATTGTATGCATTATTTATACATTAATAAATTATTATTTATATATAGATCATTATTACATATAAAAATAATATATATTATATAATATATATTTGTACTAAATATGCGTGAAATCGTAATTTGTGAACGTTTCACAACGAAATAACAATAAAAAAATAATACAAAATTGACCGTTTAATATTTTTGCATTAATTGATATTCCATAGGTCATAGACCATACAATTCAATATTTAATTTTATAAATATATTATTTGTTTATTACGAGGAAGCATTTATATTAATATCAAACATTTTGACTATGTACATCGTCGTAACATTTAAAAACTAAAATTAACAGGATAGAAATTTAATATAATGATGATAAATAATTATAAATAGTTTTTGTTTTAGTAAAAAAAAAATTTTAATTTTATTAAGTATAATGGAATTTTATTATAATATCTACGTAGACCGACGTACTTATTTGTTATTAATTTAAGTAATGAGAAATGTGGTTAATGTTAGTTCGACCATTTCTATTTTGACATAGGTCGTTGGTGCACTTTTTTTTTGCTTTAAACGTTCTTTATTATAATATTGAAAATATTAAATTTGTATTAAAAAAACAAAATCAATTTATCTATGAGTGTCAGTAATACGTTTTTATGATACAATAATATGAAATATTATAATGTACTATTTTACATTAACAAAAATGAAAATATACTTAAGTGAATACATTTTTGTAAGTAGGTACTATACGAGTTTCCTTGATGTTTTTACTTGTATCTACTATTAAAATAATACATTACTGTTTGTAAATAGTTCCACTTCACCACTCGAAAAAACATACTTGAAATCGTCTTATTTTTGTTTATACGCGTATTTGAAATTTAATAAATGTCAAATATTTTTTCAGTAACTGAATTTTTAAAATTATATAACCAACACATTAATAATTGATATTGTTACTATTATAGAATTAACAAAAAATATTACACCTAGTAATAATGATTTCTATTATAATATAGTATATATAAAACTATGAATAAAAAAAGTTTGATTACATATAATTTTTATATTATATAGATCATTAAATTTAATATACCTAACAGTGGATACTAAGCCTTTAGCAAATATAGTTGACGTATTAAATGTATTGTTTTTTTAAAAATGTTTCTTGAATATTTTTATTGTATAATTTTTAAGTACGTCTAAATGAATTAATACGAACATATTTAATTTGAATCAAAAGCTCGTACACATTATTAATTTATAATAAAAGTTTCGTAAAGTGGTTATAAATACCTCATAATACAAACAAGCATAATATCTAATTGATATCAATGCATATAAATACGAATTTATTTTAATTGTAGTAGGATGAACATCAACAGCACAGAATACAAATTAACAATGTATAGAAATACCCTATATTTTGTTAATATATTTATTAAAAACGTTAATATGTCGATGTATACTAACCTTTTCGAATAATAATGAGTTTATACAACTGCATTGGTGTGCAACTAGAAAATGTATGATCGGTTGCTGGATAAATATTCGTTTGTAGTGCAATGATTCGAAAGCCGCAAAACTCACCAACACACGAGACTATAAACAAGTGATTCTTCAGGATCCAAGTTGCGGCGCCACCTACTTACGTCAACTATTTAAACGCCCTCCTTGTATTTGCTTCATCATAGCCCCCATAATAGTTCATTCGTCGTAAAACGAACAACTGAGAATATTTTCTACAGCTTTATTATTTAAAAAAAATTATGTTATTGTTATTTTTTTGTCGATGCCAAATTTTTAATGCATTTAAAAACACTAAATTATAATGGTGTAGGTATATATTACCGCATTACTACAATACAAATTTTCGAATAAAAAAAAATTATATAACCGCTAACATTTTTTAATTAAGGCGGTGTTTACATTGAACATTCAGTTCAATATTTTTGATTTACAATCGATTTATTGTTAATACTATTATAACTCATTTTATTTTCACGTTTTCAATTATAATTTTCTGTGTATTTCCTATGCATAAAAATAATCTCAAATTGTTAAAAATTATTAACGGTATTTGTATACCTAATTCGGTATTTGTGTCGAAAAGTTTAGCCATTACAGTATTACACTGAATCACCATGGTCCATGATAATATAATATACAGTCGATATTATTATTATTATTAGGATTCGTATTTATCTCAATTCATATACAACAACAACTGTAAATAGTTTTAGTTAAGATTACATATTTAGTGTTATATATGTGTTGTAACTTATTAGTTTATTTCAGTATTTGTATAAATAATAGTGAAAACTATTTAACGAAGAATTTCATTTATATTTTATTAGGTTATCAATATTAGTGAAATTAGGCATCATAAGTTTAACACCATATCGATGAAAATATTAAATAAATAGGTACTTATTTGTTTTAATATTATTTATATAATTAAATATCAATTAGTCTAAAATTAAATATAATATGGCATAAGTGAAAAGTGAAAAGTATTAAAAAGCTAAACAACTTATCATTTAACAATAGGTATTAAGTACAATAAATTTAATATTTTTAATTCAATAATGATAAACAATTTAATTTATTTTTAAATGCCGTTTCCAATAATGAAATAGGTATTTTTGAATAATTTTTCTCCGTTCCACGTCTTCTGAATAAAACTTGCTTCTATTGAATATTTAAATAATTTAATATCTTATATTATTTAAAGTGAGATTTGTACAAATATTAAGTTTAGTATGGTTTCTTTTAAATCTTTTTGTATTGATAGGTATTACATTTTTTTTTTGTTATATACAACATTATATTTGTTTTCAGCTACTTTTTTGTACTTACAAATAAATATATTATATGTGATATAGGTATATCAGCAAATAAAAAAACAACATAAGATTGAAAAAAATTTCTATAGTTTTTCTTTGATATTTACATAATAAATAATACATTTCTTAAACATTTTTATGTTTATAATTGTAATAGAAAATAACGGTAAAATGATTAGGTACCTAATTAATATCAAGCATATTATGTAAGTACCTATACACATATTGTAGTTTCTATATAGAACTAATAAAGGAATTTGGTGCATTGTCGTCATATTATACATTATTCCGTGGGTTACAAATAACCCTATACATCAAAATTGTTCGCTATCCATATTGTTCACAAAAGTAATACTTAAGTAACTAAAAAAAATGATCGGTCAAATATTATCACGCGATTGAAATGCAGTAAATTTTAAAGCACACTCTTTCATCTCGGGAACTTTATAGATCAGGTTTTGAGAATGTGTCATCTATTTTATAGATTACACTCGAATCGGTTAGTCAAATAGTCTTATGCCCATTATAATTGTATCACTTTGAATAGTATAATATAAATTATTTAAAATAAACATTCAATCAATGGTGTTATTGAAAATAAAATAAAATCAAAGATATTATTGTAGTAGTGACGGATGAAATCGATGTCGGAGAAAATAATAAAATATATATAAAATGCATCATTTATTTCATTGGGCCACTGATGTAATTTATGTCTGACAAATTGAAAATTGAAGGGAAATATTTGAGTTGTAGTATTTATCCAGAAAATATTTTTACCAACATGATTTTTTTTTGTAGAAATCAAAAACTATTTACGTGGTTATTTTTGTTTGAGTCAAAAAACTATTAGTTTTAAAAAATATTTTTGATTGAAACATTGAACGTATATTAATTTATGTGTCTCCATTCGTATTATATTAATGTATCCATTTAATAACAAGAAAAATACAAAAATAAGAGTTTACATTCTTTCGAAAAAAATCGTATTATAAAATAATTTCATAATAATAAAAAAGTAAAAAAAAATCTCTATAAATATTGTACAGACTGATGAGAGGGCTTGTTGATATCTCGGTATCCCGGTGGGCTTATCTATACCTACCTATTCACTTCAAAATTCTTTATTTTCGCCGATTTTGTTATTACGGTGAAAACAATAATGTTTAATGATTATGGACGTCTGAAATAATTACACTTCAAAATCGTATTATAAAATAATTTCATAATAATAAAAAAGTAAAAAAAAATCTCTATAAATATTGTACAGACTGATGAGAGGGCTTGTTGATAGCTCGGTATCCCGGTGGGCTTATCTATACCTACCTATTCACTTCAAAATTCTTTATTTTCGCCGATTTTGTTATTACGGTGAAAACAATAATGTTTAATGATTATGGACGTCTGAAATAATTACACTTCAAAAGTATTTCATCAGGTGCCTACCATAAAATTTAATCATTATAAACTTTTCTATTAAAATGTATATTTGTAGGTTATTTTGCTTCGAAATGGACTTAAAGTTCTGGTAAAAGTATAATATTAGATATTATCTTATAGTAGTTAAATTATAATTCGTATAAATGTATTTTGGTAATCAGATTCGTTTTTAATAGGCGTTTTAAAAATGCTTTTTGTTGGCGATATTCCATATACGAAATACCTACCTAAACTGTAAAAATTATAAGGCACAGCATAATTAGGTACCTACTTGGCTACTTCCGTTTTTTAACCTAAATACAGTGTTGTGCTTGGATAAAAAAAGTTATCTAGATATAGACAGATAAAATTATTTTTGTATAATTTTTAATTAATAAATTTCTATTTTTTTTTTTACATAATTTGTTATTTTTATTGCATATTTTTAGCGCATATTTAGCGATATTTAACGATTTTGTTGGTGTTAATTTATAATTTATAGTTTATATTATATAAAAAATATCACCCAGCACTAATTGTTTTTTTTAATTCATAAAAAAAAAAATCAATCGTATTATATGGATTACAGAAGTATTTAGAGAATATATATAGTTCAAGATTATAATGAATCACAAACAAATTAAAGAATTCATTTTTCTTAAAAATGTATATTATGTATTAAAAAAAATATAAATTATTTGATTTTAATAGTTTAACAAAAAATTAAGTATAACGATTAAGTATTAAAAAATAAAACAATTTAATTCTTTAGAATTAACGTCAATGACTGTAACAGTTGAGATGAATAAATAAATAATAAAAAAAAATAATTTAATAAATATTATTATGTCTGTGTAAATATAATTCGTTAACTTAAAACATTTAAGACCACACAATATAATATAGTCTGATGGAGAATTTTAATCAAAAATATAACAGAGTTAAAGATTACAGAAAATAGAGAAACCGTAATTCATAAGCTCATAACATTCATTAAAATCAAATAGTCACAAGTAAAGTAAGATTTAGAGTTTATAAAAATATACTTTATAAAGTTAAGGATATTCGATGGTAATATTTATACATGATGTGTTTGTGTGTAGTGTGTTCTGGAGGAGAGTTAATAAATAGATATAAGAGTAGATATAGAGATATAGAATATAATAGAAAAATATATGTTGATATTTAAAAACGTTTTTGAAAGCACTACATAGCTGATATTTTATTAAATGAAAAAGTTAATAAATGGAATTGAAAAAATATACAATAATGAAATGGAAACCAAATTTTGATACGTTATATTTTTAAATATTATAATTATATAATATATATTAATATATATTAAATGGCTTTTAAATACGATATCATCGTACCTAAAATAGGTTGTTTTACCAAAAAGGCAAAAAGTATGATAAGAATTATAAATCTTACGTCTTATATAATTATACAACTATACGATCAAGAAATTGGTTTTACGATGATAATACAATAATTACTTAGGTACAAAGTACAATTACTACGATTATGAGTTATTTTGTGTCAGTCGTTACGTTTTGGAACGTTTTTGATCTTAAACTTTTTTGGGTGGTTGATGGTAGCAATTTGGATCAAGTTGGTATTTTGGAGGAGCCCCTGATCAAAACTTTTTCAAAATATGCTTTTAAAAATATACTTTTTAAATATTAATAATATAAATACGATTTTTTTTCAATAAAAAGCTTGAAAATGTAATACAGTAAAAATTCCATATAACGAACTTCCATTTAACGAAATATTTTTGAGAACCAAACCAAATTAGAACCAAATTTATTCAATTCTATTTAGCGAAATTCTCTATAATACGATTTTTTATGTCCTATGAGACTTCGTAGTACCTATGGAAGTTTTTACTGTACAAGGTTTATCCCAAGTTGTTCTAATACTAATTGACAATTAATATTGAAATTATGAAGAAATTTTTAATAGTAATATGAATAAATTATAAAATATTCTTAAAAAATAAATAATTACGACACACCTTCTCCACTCAGATTAATTTTTTGTATGCGATGATTTTGCACTCAAAACCTTCTATTCTGTAGATCATCTTCCCCTGTGTTTTACGATCTATATTATCACGATATTTACATTATTTTAAATTAGTGTTTTGAAGTTTGAATTGTATTTCATTTTTTTATTATTGAATATTATACCTTCAAAGCGGGCTAATGACGTTTTGTTTTAATTTAATAATTATTTATTTTGTTACATCATATATATGTATATTAAATATTTACTTGGCACCAACGACAATTTATTCATTTATACATATTACATATAGATATATTATTTTTTTTAGAGTTGTTTATAAAAAATATGAAACTCAAAAAATAAACATAGATATGTATTTAATATCCATTTTATATTGTAAGTATTTTTTTTTTGTATTGCAGTAGTTTATGTATAAGAAAACTATAAAAATTTGATTGTCACTGAAAAAATGTACTAAATATAGCTGGAATACCTATATTGGTATCTAATATCTATACTTATACTATAGTTTTTACCTTTTCTTATATTATTTTTATTCAGCTATAAACGATTTATAAATCGTGTATAAAAAACATTGTATATATGTATTATCAATTTCATGTGTTTGTCCAATTCTCGATACAAATAAAAAATTCATTCGTGTAATGGAACCTGTTTGTTTTCAAAATTCCAATGTGAAAAAATATAAGTAGGTATAGCTTATTTACGTAGATAGCATTAAATTCATCACGCCACGGTCGTTTTTAATTGTTAACATTTTTTCTAAATTAATATTTAAATGAAATTGTTTAAGTCGACTTTAATCTAAATATACGAACTCAGTGAACCCAAGGCGTATAAAATATTTGTTTAAAAATGTTGTAATAAAGTATATACTTTGTAGGACGCTATTGAAAAATGAAGTTGCGAGTGCATTTGAACGCGCGGGTAGGTATGTGATTCAAAATATATGGTTTAATTTTTTTGCTACTTGATTGAATTGCTTCTAATTCCAAACCATTATAATATAATATAATATTATAGTATATTATATAGTTTTGTGTGGCCCACAACAGTTATACAGATGTGTGCAATGTACCTATAATAGGAACAATTTATTAAAAAAATCATCTCTTCAGGAACGGGTTTTGTGAGTAAAACATTACTGTGATAGCCGAAAAAACTCACAACGGCACTGTCACAGCACGCCGTGGTGAATATTTGTTTTGAAAACTTAAATATCCGTCGGTTTTTTTTATGATATCAAACGAAATTCGGTTATCAACATTTTAATTGCTGACTTATGACACCAGCGACAATTAAATTGAACGCTAATTTTTTTCAAGTCGTGATTCAGTTCGAGCGATGTTCAAAAATAAAAAAAAATACATTGGGACGCAGTGGTAGTTCGTGTATTTGCGGTGTACTTCGATAATTGTAGTGAAAACAAGACATTACATTATATTTTATAGGCGTGTTATTCTCATATAAATTGCGTGTTAAAAAAAATAGCTGGCTGTAGCCGGTAAATCGTGTATACAAATAATGCGGTACTTTTTCTGGGACGTTAGGAATCTGTTTTTATTAAGTGACTTAAGTGTTTTTGCTGTAAATATACTACGTAATAATATATCGAGCTTTTTTTTTTTTAATATTTTGTATACTTTAAGAAATAGCATCATAACACAATGTAAAGCACTTGTAATTTCCTTCAAATTTAATGTATGATATTACACATTTACACCATAATGTGTACAATTTTAGCTATAGTAAAAGTTACAACACGTTATTAATATTATTATAGGGTGTGTATTAGTTTATAATATCAAATAATCTTTAAATGGTCTTTAAAATACGTAATAGGTACCTAACGCCGATGTCTTGAACAAATTACTCGTTACTTATTAATATTATAATTATGACTAATGACTTCATGCGACATTCGTATTTATTATAAGGTATTAACTATTTATCATATTATTATAATACAATAAGGTAGCACTTTTCGTCTTTTCAACATCATTCGTTCGCACACTTTCGTCGAGTCATCTAATGATATTAGCGAATAGCGATTCGCGCATAACATAATATTGTTAAACAATATAATATAATAATGAGCTTGTTAACCCACCTAAACTCCTTTGATTATTCGAGGTTTGGTGTATTTCACCCCGCCACTTGTATGCATCCGAGTAGTTTCCAATTTCCGCGATCAAACCGAATGCGTATTCTGCACCAGAGATATCGAATTACCTACAATATTATAATATATACCGATGGAGTTTGTAAAATTAACGGTGACAAGATTTTAAACGTTTAATGTCGCCGTCTATAAAGCCACAGTATTGACGTCTATCTTGGTACGCTCGGTTATATAAGTACACATCGTGGTTCCCTGATATGGGGCCCCTATATTAATACATATATATACATAATATATATCAACACGGGGCAGCGCTTGATCTTTGTATCGCAATTGGAGCGCGTCCAGGCGGTCCAGCGTCACTTCTCTGGACTTGCGGAATTCAAGACTACCAAACAGGGTCGTGGTATCGTTTGCCCATGTCGCTGTGCTGCCGGTACCTATATCTGAGAAATTATATAATATTTATCGATCAGTTCCCAACATTGCCGGGACTGAAAAGGCGCTCACATTCATGGGCAGTATTTTATTCTGCCAAAGATAAAAAGAAATATCGTTACCCTATTATTTCTAAGTTATTTTGTTGATTTATAAGAAAATATTATTAGGTATTATCATAGTTACACAAATAAGTATTAACGACGTATCTGTGACCTGTTTTATACAACATTAAATACCTAAGCTAAAGATTATTTCATAATATTATGTTATACTGTTATTATAGCTGGGAATGTTGGAACATAATAGTGAAGTACCCACTTATTATATTCCTCAATATATTATACAGTATTATGATTTATGGTACAACATTTTTGTTTTTATTGATAATTTTTACTCCAAAATAATCAAAATATAATTGATTAAGTCCTCTGTGCACCCCCCTAGTTGCACCAATGGCTGAAATAGAGCACAAGTCTAAGACGCGTGGCCGTATTACATGTTCCTATAGTGTTATATTCACATAGACCATAGATACTAGATAGGTATAGGTGCCTATATCTTGAACAGTGTACACATATTGATTAATAATACGACAGTTGAACTAGGTAGTTGAAGTGTGCGTTTTAGAACTTTGAGTTACCACTCGATCCACCGCCATCAGAAGGGGACGCCCAGGGGTACATCTTGAGCGACGATTTCTTTGGGATGGCAGGTAAGTGGTCATTAAATTGAACATTTATCTTTTTATTTTGTACCTATATTTTTCAAATTCATCACTTGCGGGTGCTTATAATGCAGCTAAATTATCATTTAGATATGGTGTAATATCAAGGGCGATTCACCTGCAAGCGTGCATATGTTCACCTAGTCATCCCCATTGTTTCCATTTAATAATGAATTTATTAAAATCCCGAGTTTTGAAATTTTTTAATATTCTCAGATTGTATTTTAAAATTATTTAATTTTTTTGTATTACTTAAGGAGTGTCAAGCGGTGATTTAAACTTCTGTTTTTGAAATGAGAACCACATTTTTTACCATAAATTATCAAGTGGATAATATTTTTGAAAATGTTGGAGGGTTCTCTTTGACAAAAGTTTGTATCTCCACATGACACTCCCTAAGTAATACCTAAAAAATTCTCAAGAATTTGAAAATATAGACTTAAGTACCTATATTTAAAAATTCTAAAAATCAGATTATGAATAACAGCGAAAAATCGAAGAAAAAAGGAGTGAATATGCTTCGTTTATATTTTGTTCATTGTATCAAATGCAAAATGCATAAATACCTATTTTATTATTTTTACTTACTATACATTGCATACTTACTATACATTGTTTAAGTTTATTTAATTATACCTAGAATAAGATCAAATTATTAGATTAAAATATATACAAATATTTCTTTTTTTTTAAAAAAAAACGTGCAAATTATGTAATGTCTGGTGTGACTGTGTGATCTCTATCTCTGGGAGGAAGAGGCTGACTGTTCGACCCACTGAATTCATTCCTGAGTTCTGACCATCAGTAGTTATAATTTATTGTAATTTTAAATATGCGACGCACCATCAAAATTTCAATCGCGTCACCCACGTTTGGGAATACTTGCCGTAATTCATTATAATATTATATTTGATCTATCGTGGCAATCTAATAGGGATTTTTTTTTGAAGTGGATTCATGCTTATTTGTCTTGTGTATTTTATGTTACTGTATAATATACCTACGATCTACCTATAGCCATATCACTTTGATCGTATATATAATATTCCAATGTGATTAAATACCCCCATATATACTGCATACACTGCATACACCCCATACACTGCATCAAAATAATAATATACATACAACTCATGCATGTGCAATTCTTATTTTTGAATGTTTTTATTTATTATTTTAACACACCATAAAGTATTATTTTCAAATACTTTTTTTAAGCTTCTGTTTGGTGTTGTACGTACACTATACGTGGAACCCCCGCCAAGAAAACCTTACAACCGATTAATTACGTCAGTCGTACGAGCACCCTGCCTGCGTTAAATCTAATTATTTAATTCTCGAAACATTTTCAAGATCGTCTCTAATTCGGGCCCAGAAATAACATTACAATTTGTCTACTATTGTTCCAGATGAACACTTTTGTTGATCGCATAAACGAAAACAATATTGTGTTAAATAAACAAGCGTAAAATGAAAACTATAGAAAAGTATTGTTTTTTTTTTTTCATAGACAATTCGCGTATATTTGCTAAATGTAAATCCCCCACTATTATATGGGCAATACATGATCTACTGCAATAGGTAAAGTAAAAACTATAAAACATTATTTTACAAAAAAGTTAAGAAACGTAGGTGTTTGACGTAGAACCCTTATACATCAGCGTGGGCAATATATAGTTATGATAACACTTGTGAAAGTAACGATAACACATTTTCGATTACACCGTTAATATATACATTTACGTAGCTTCCTAAAAAACCCTTGAGTTGAACCTTTTTTGGACCAAAATCAATGATTACCTATTTACTTGTAATATCAGTAGGTACATAATATATAGTAAAATATTCTTTAAATCTATTTGAATTTTTTTTTTTTTTGGGTAACCCGCGGCAACATAGGCCATTGGGTGTGGGGGAGGGCACTGTAGGTTTTTATATTGGGTAGGTTGGTACACGTGTGTGTTGTGTTTTGGCAGGATTTCTGATGGGGCACCCGTAGGTTTCTGCCGTGCCCCGGGTGGGGGGATGGCGGCACTTGTTCTCCGGACATATTTGAATTTTATGTAAGTAATTAAAGAAGATTTTCTTCGAGAATTTTTTCTATTCCTCGTCCTACGACCTTAATCGTAGTTATTGAATATTGATATTGAAATTGAATAGGTAATGTGTTATAGCTGCAGGTCCGGTAAATATTTGTATAGTCTTACTCCGTTCCATGAGAGAAGGGACTCGTTTCGCGATGTATAACTGACGGAATTTAGGAAACGACCTGGGACACTATTTCTTTAATTCTAACATTCAGGACAGAAGCGTTAGATAGCACTACAACTACAAACTATGTTAGATAAAGGGAATTAGTGACTCAGGTCGATTATCGCCGTCAGTTACATCGCGAAACAAGTTCCTTCTCTCGTGGAACGGAGTATATTTATAAATTCATAATAAATATTGTATAATATTGTAATAATATTGGTAAAATTTATGTTCTAAGTACAGTTTTATATATGACATAATATTATATTAGTATATGTTATTAGTTAGTTTATTAACTTGTATAAATAATATAAGTTACAGTGTGACGATCATCCAAGATGATAACTTCAATGAGTATTGGGAATTTTTAATTTTTAAAATATGAAATATATTATTATCACTGCTTAACACGATAAATATATTATTTTAAATTTGAGCATTTTACCTTAATTCATAGAAACTTTAAGCATATAGACTTATTAAACCTATAATATAGTTCATATTATTATTTATTGAGTTACTCCAACGTCTCCAACGATCATGAACTGCGATGCGCTTTTATGGATTTTAATTATTTTATTCCGTATTTTAAAGCCACTCACATAATATGCATAGTTCATTATTGGTGGTGTAAATCGTAAATCTATTGAACTTAGGAAATCCAAAAGAAAAAAAAAATTGTTTTTATGACGTGTGTACGTTACAATGCATACACGGCATGACGCATATTACAGCCTCCAACCGAGTTTACATCGAAAAAGACTTTTCACACATTAGCTATAAATATCCCCTGCCGATTTGATTAAAATGTCTCTCACTAACATCATCATAGCCTAATGAAATGTTCATTCATTGTTATTTAGTAAGAAAACAATATTTCCAACTAGACCATATATTTGATATACGAGTTATGCCTAGTACTGCAGTTCTATACTAGTATATTATAGAATTTACTATATTAAAATTAAATCTTAATATGTTTTGAATAACTTTTCAGAGTTCTAAATTATTTTAGGCATTGTAAAATTATTCTAAAACATAAGTTCCAAAATCTTCGAAATAGTCAACCTAACCTATTGTGCATGGTTACAATAATATCTCTAAAAGAAAACAGAAAAATGTTTTAATAAAATTACTATTCATCCTTTATTAGATAAATTTAATTTGAATTAAAACAAATATTTTTATTATTTATTCAAAATGAACTAAATCTGTTAAACATAAATAGTAAGTCACATTGATTAGGAATAGGCACATAGTAGAATAACTTGAAAGACGTGAGAAGAAGACTATTCAATAACAGAACTTCAGAATAATTAGTTTACTTTAGACTTTTTAATTAAAAATTACGAATATAGGTGCATACTACTTAAATTTTATATTCCAAATAAATAATATTATTTTTTTTGGTTATCACACACATGATTCGTAAGTTATTATATTTAAATATCGGTGAAAAAAAAGACTAGAAAAATTCTGTTCATAAATCTTTTCTATCTTTAATTTATTGAATACCATGGTAATTTATTTAACACCTATTTAAATATAAGCACCAATACAATGTAACCACGGTCAAGAAAAAAGGAAAGGTTTATGTACCTATTCGAAGAATTTCGTTAACGTTATTTTAGTAAAAATACAATATGCTACATCGATTTTAAATCACATCAATTAAATTTATATATTGTCGAGGAAAACGTTGGGTTTGAACATTTTAATAAACAAACTAATATGTAAATACAACATAGCCCAAAAGTAATGTCAAAAGCTTTATAAATATATATATTTATAAATAGTTATTGTTTTGTTATTAAAAGTGACCAAAAAAATGGTACAAAAAGGTACAAAATGGTACATGTGGTGTGTATGAATGTCACACTATGAATGTCAATAAAACTTTATTTGTTTGGTAAAAAAGCTTGAAAATTTAATACAAAGCTCCTATTATGTTGTTACAATGACATTTGAAAAATATTAAAAATCCTTAGTCACAGTTTTTTTTATAAGCATTTAAAGTTCAAAAATTGACAAAATATGGAAAAATCACGATATTTAGCAAATTATTTTAAGTTGAGAATTCATAAAATTTTTTTTTTTCAATCTAAGATTTGAAAATGTAATACAAGATTATCCATAAGTTTGTCTACCTTTATCAAAAAAAAAATAAAATGTCTACAAGAAAGTCAAATTGAATTTTTATGAGCGTTTGAAATTCATATTTTTACAACATTTGATATTTACTCAATTTCTCATGTAACGATTTTCTTATTTTATTCTTAATTTATAATTTAATAATTATTTTGTAGTTAAAAATTTTTAAAATGTTCAACTTTTATAGCTAAGCATTGAAAATTTAAAACATGATTCCACGTAAATAAGTTATGTATAAATTACTTTATTCACAATAATATCATCAAATATACTTGGTAATATTATCATAGGCTGACTGACCGTTTTCGCTCAGAATCGTTTTTCTTATACAATGATATTATATCATTGAATTCAAATTTAACACCATCCATTACAGTGACCACTTGTAACCTACTGTACAGCAGAGCGACATCCACTTACCCACCTTTTTTATAGATTGTTTATGTCAAATAAAAATTTAAAAAAAAATGAAAGTTTCCCACAAAATTTTCTCCAATAAGCAATAATACAAAAGTAGCAAGATACTTTTTTTTCGTAGTTCCGTCATTAAAAAATGCATGCATATTAATATAAATATTATTTACAGGTACTGCACTACCGCACTGTTAATATAAGTTAATGTGATATATTTATATATATATTATAAACAAAACTCAGAAGAAAAATAATATAAAAATTATACAATGTACCTAGATAATTTCATATTTAATATATTATATAATATAATAAAAGAATAAGCAAGAAGCCTATACAAATTATATAGCTAATAATATCCCAAGTATTTGGGTACCTATTGGGGGATACAATAAGTAAAAAAAATAATTAAAGGTAAGTGTACCCAATGCTTTTAAACAAAATTATTTTTACAATTTTTTTCGATTTTTTGTCAGTTAAGTGTTTTACAGGCAATTATATAACATAGCTGCAAATAATGGTAAACTGCTTTGCTTTCAAAATTAAAAATAATAACATAACATATTAGGTAGGTATATATGTATTTTGGTTTTTTTTTTATTTATTAATTAACCCGCGACAACATAGGCCATTGGGTGGTTTTTAACTGCGGGGGAGGGTACTGTATGTTTTAAACACGCGTGTTTGTTAGTTTGGCAGATTTTTTAGTGGGCACCTGTAGATATCTGCCATGCAGATAGGGGGATGGCGGCACTTCTCTCCGGACACCGTGACTTGCCCGAAGAAAAATGCAACCCGCGGCCGAGGTTTTGAACCGATTTTGGTTTTTTTATAATATAAGTTTTTGAACATATAATATTATCTCATTGGTTTTGTTTATTGCCAACCACTATGTTATTTAAATTTATTTTATTCTGAATGTATATTATCGGCGAATTTTTTTTTACCCAAATAATATAGGTACCAGGTACCTGATGTATATTGTTGTTTTTATGAAAGAATAGCGCGCTGCTACTCAAACCCCTCCAAATTTGAAACGCTATACCTGTTCGCGCCTTTAGGTAAAACATTTAAATCAAAACATAACTAAATATCTTTAAAATATGTCATTAACAAGGTTAAAACATTTTTATTTTAATCACAGGAAGAGCAACAACATCAAAAATTGTATCTGTTATATATGTATAGTTATACAGTTTGTTAATTAATTGGATAGCCAGTGACCCTAGTTTATGCGACGTTGTACATAGTAAGAATATTTAAGTGCAGTTTTTTTTTAATATAAAATTATATAGGTACATATATTTTTACACCATTTACCGCATATATTGTATAATAACATATAGGTAGGTACCATGGTTAAAGGAAGATTATTTGCTGTGTATAAAAAAAATTCACTAAAATATTCGCACTACCTACGTCCTGAACTACGGTTTCTGACTTTTCAATTAATTAAAAAACTGTAAGGGGTCTGTATAATAATTACTAAAATTAAAAATTCAGAATTTGTGTTGTTAAGGCAAATGGCAATCATTTATGATAGGCTACCTACCTTTATTTAGGTTGAACGAATGAAACATGCAATGCCCTCTTACAGTTAACAGTCCAACTAATTTTCAATAAGTTCTTTGATGATTAATAATACCCAAAGATTTCGTGTTGTTATTCTTTTTAATAAATATAAATAATATTATCGAATTAAATACATTCTGTGATTGATACTTGAAATTTACATCTTCGATATATACAATTTATGGTTTTTAAAAATAAATACTCTTGCTAATTTAGTGATTTTTAATATTTTTTTAAAATTTCATAAATACTTACCTATATAAGTGGCTATTTATTTTTTGAATATTTTTATTTTGATTTACCTAAAAAATTGTTTGTACTTTGGATACAACATACATCAATTAATAATATTATTAATTACTTACAAATTTAATATATATTAAAAAGTACATGTAGGTATGTATAATTTAATTTTTAAAGTTTATAACAGTTTCTAGTTATTGATTTTAGTTATTTTTTTGTAATTTGTAATATTAATTCAACTTACAAGCTATAAAAACTAATAACAATATAAAATATCCAGATTGATAAACCGTCTCCGCTCAGAATCGTTTTTCGTATATAATTATATTATATCATCGAATTCAAATTTAATACAATCTATTATACAGTGACCCACTTGAAACCTACTGTACAGCAGATTGACATCCACGTACCCGGTTTTTTTTATAGATACTTTGGTTAAATATTTATAGTCTTAAAACACAAACAGACTATATTATTTACGCATATAGTATTTATAAACTATTTTTCCAATAAACTCAAAAGCTTTAATACCCCGTTAGTGTTTTTTATGCAAAGAGTATTACGTTAAAGATTTTTTTACCGTTTAGAATTTTACAAATACTCACACACTGTTTTTTTTTTTGTATATTTTACTTCAGGATCCTTCATTTCACATTCTTATATGTAAATTTTACTAAAAATCCTTTGGCTGGTGAATGCATTAATATTTTATTTATATCCTTATATTCCTAATTCCTATAGGATATAGGTGCCTTAATCTTAAATGTATGTTACGAATATTTATCATGTTTGTACAAAACGTCTGCATGTACTGCATGATGTAGGTAACAGAAATAAGTGACAAATGTATTTAACTAACTTACAATACCTTACTTTTGTACTTATCAATATCAATATATATTTTTAAATAAATAATAATACCCAATTATATTATAATATTAAAATCGAAAACTTTTTATTTTTATTTTTTAAGAATAATATAGTTATCTATTAAATATTATTATAATATAGATAATTAATTATAAGTTATAGCTGTCCGTTTTTTCGGCTACACTCTTTCTGTAATAATTTTTTATTAACTATATGTGTCACACATTATTGACACCTTAAACGCCACCTCTTTTAGATTCTGGGTGGAACGTTGAAAATTTAATAAGTACAAGGTGCCTTATACATTTTTCATAATGGAATTAAAACACAAGTTTAGCGTTAGGCCATATTAATTTTGTTATGAGCGTTTGAAGTTAAAATTATGATGAAATTGGATATTCACACGTACATTAACGATTCATCCTCAACGATTATTGTAATTAAAAAATATTTATGGTAGAAACTTGAAACATTCCTTTATTACTTCATTTTTTTTTTTACAATACTCAATGAAAACTTCAAAATATTAAGACTAATTTTATATTATATTTAATGGCATTTGACATTTTCAAATTTTGTTTATATGTGATGATAAAAAAGTTAAGGGGGCTGAAATAAGCCTAAATACAAGATCCCTCATAAGTTGTATTCTTATAGCAATTAAAAATATCGAAAATACAGAGGCACATTTATTTTCATAGGGATCTACTTATCTGAAGTTATAATATTGACATTATTCTTCAAAACCACGAAATATTATTACTATTATATAATATATAATATATTATAATATGACAGGTATTTTGTAAAATATAGTTCAATCTTCCATCTTAGATACTTATAGCAATATAATAAATAATAATTATATAATAAAATATACTAAGAAATATAAGCTGACAGACGGTCTTTGCTCAGAATAGATTTTTGTACCTATGCAATGATTTATCATTGAATTCAAATTTAACGCATACATATAGCAGAATGACTTCTTCGGTTTTTTACTAATAATACTTTTAATGCGATACAACTGGTCAATTAAAATAACTTTCCTAACATGAGATTGTTTTAAAAAGATTAATATTTTTTCCCTTAGAATTATATTTTATCCCTTGGAATTATTTCAAAACAATGCATATAAAAATTGTAGTTGATACCTAACAAACTTAATATACTTAACATTTAATTACCTACAAATTATTAATAATTGGTTTAATGTTGAACAATAGAATTTTTGCCAAAACACGTATTTTGTGAGTATACAGGTGTGATTTACATAGCATGCTCTTCCCTCATTTATCCTTTAATAATACTTTTTTTAAATTATAAGTTTTGACATTTGTATAAATACTGGAAGACTGTAAATTGTTTTAGAATTTAATTTTAAATAGTGATACAAACTTTTTTTTTTCAAATGAGAACCACGTCCTTATTCTTTACTGCAGTAAATTGTTAAATAAATGATTTTTTTATGTTGAAGCCTTTAAATCGAAATTCAAACGAAAAGTTTCTGAGTTATTAATATTTAAGTACCTACCAATGATAAATAATAGTCCTTAATAATGGATTTTCATAAAATATAAAATATAATATTATGTAATATTTAGTAGGTAGGTTATGTACCTAAAGTACTTATTATATTTTATACTCAGACGATTTTAAAAATATTATAAAATGTAAATATTATATTAAGTATAGTGAAGAGCGGGGTTAATAATTGTTATAATTTTAATATTTTGATCACTACTTAATTATTATCTCAATGAATCTTAATTAATTTAAAGATTGTCTTCTTAGCTATCATTAAAAATAAGTATAAAGAAACATTTTGATAGACAATGTCCGTAAACGGCTCAAAAAGAGTCAAATTATTTTCAAAATTGTATAGTGTATAGAAAATGTTAATATAAACATTCAGTGAAATTTTCAAGTATCTACAGTCATACGTTTTTTAATTACAACAAAATAAGAAAATCGTTACACGAGAAATCGAGTGAATATCAAATGTTGTAAAAATATGAATTTCAAACGCTCATAAAAATTTAATTTGACTTTCTTGTAGACATTTTTTTTGTTGATAAAGGTAGACAAACTTATGGATAATCTTGTATTACATTTTCAAATCTTAGATTGAAAAAGAAAAATTTTTGTGATTTTTCCGTATTTTGTCAATATTTGAACTTTAAATGCTTATAAATAAAAACTGTGACTAAGGATTTTTAATATTTTTCAAATGTCATTGTAACAATATAGTAAGAGCCTTTTATTAAATTTTCAAGCTTTTTTACCCGACAAATAAAATTTTATTGATATTTGTAGAAAAAAAAACCTAAAAAAGCTGGAAACTGAGTACCTATATATCCTTAAACAGCTCAAAACAAGTCAAAATATTTTGAAATTTTTTTCTTGTATAGCAAAAGCTAATATAAACATTTAGTGAAAATTTCATGTATTTACGATCATTTGTTTTAGAGTTAAAAGCCAAAATCGATTTTGTTAAAAACCGATTTTGCGTAAAAATTCCCGTTATTCCTTAATTTTTATTTTGTTTTTCCGGGCGCTTTTGAATACTATTCGGAATTTTAAATTTTGACATCCCAAAAGTACCAACTAGATTCACTTTCCCATCAAACAAGATACTGAAGTTGAAAATTGAAGCATTATTTCGACTACTAATCGTGTACACAGACACATAAATAAATATTTAAAAAAAACACACATCATTGTAAAATCAATACATTCATCGCTTCGCTCAGAATCTAAAATTGTTTTACTTTACTAGTCTCGTATAAAATGCAATATTTTTCCTCGACGTGGGGTATAGGATAAATTTAGAGTGTAAAGGTGCAAAAATCAAGAACATCGATTGACAAATGTGAAATATTATGATTAGGTACCTAAAATTAATAACACAAGATATGATAATATGGACTACAACTTAAAGTTTACAACGAACATGTTTTTTTAAATATTAAACAACCTGAAGAAAGGGAGATCCACCAGGATGACCTACTCTAATACTCGAGCCAATAAGCCCATTGCCTGAATATTTGAAATTAATTTTTGGAAAAATTCATATTGACGGTAATAGTTACAAATGCCCATGGCCCAACGATAACGATAGACTTGCCTCATATGGTTTTTTTCTTACAAAATGTATTTATTCTAAATGTCAATACTATTGTGATATATTACTAGAGTTTGAAATAATTATTAAAGTAATATATTATATTTAACAAAAAGAGTAAAAAAAATCTTTAAAAAAATAATCTTATCATAACATGGTGCAGTATCGCAAAAAAAAAAAATACTGAAATTAACAAATAACTATTTTCGATATGAAAGTATCCAAAGTCTGAAAAAATTCAAAAATCAGAATTTCAATAAATTCAATACTAAAGGAAAACATGTGGGTGGGCGTGCTTGGCGATTCACTATATATATGGATATAATAATAATAATAATAATAATATTGTACCTAAATGTACATAATTTGTAATAAATAACGAATTTTCGAGGCATTGTCTTATCTTAATTTTTGAACAGTTTAATCAAACGATAATATAATATTATATTATTATTACATTTATATTGTAAATTAAATTGAATACGAGTACACGTTAGTATACTGAATATATTTAATATAATATATATATGTAAACCTGTACAAGCTTATTATGCCTAAACTTAAGGCATATGCAATATTTATTGATTTTCAATCCAATGGTGTGTGTGTCTAATCTAAATAATGTTCAAAACTAAACATTATAGAACACGTAAAAACTAGCTACCTAGTTTAATATTTTGAATGATTTAACATGGAAGTAATAGTCGATGTATGACGAGTTGAAAAATCAATTGCCATTGTATTTCAAAGTATAGGTACCTAATTACATTTTGATTACGTTCATGTTAAGTTAATTTTGTATTATAATATTATATACTTAATGATAAAATATGATATTTTTTTTATTGAATTCCAATTTGAAGTGATGTTATATTTTTAGTCCAATACATTTTAAAACACTAATATGCGACGGGTGCTGAAAAATATGAAAAATATCTGAATTTATTATCGTTAATGAACTTAATGCAATTATAATGTATTTTATATTATTATAATAATATACTCTGCGGTACCGTTAATACATTTACTTAACCTCGTGAGAACAGAAAACATTGTTTGAACAATTTATATTTTTCGCAGAACCAAGAACATAGAATATCTATAAAATTTGAACAAATATCAAATATACATATATATTATATATATTTGCTGTTATGAAATGTTCATACCTCACATACATAGGTACATATACAAGTCTTATCTTTGTCCAAATTATACATAAAATAGTTTTAAATGTCTGTACAATTAAAGTATAATGTCACCGTGTATACGGGGTGATTAATTTAAAGGAAACACACACTATTTCAGAAAACACTTATTATGTTTTTGAAAATATTTCTTCTACGTAATTTTAAGTCGTTACAAAACAACGTTTTTGGAAAAAATGATATTATTTAACCTTTTTATTAATTTTAATGACAACATATGTTTTTAATTTAATATTCTAAAGCAGAATATTATTCGGAGTATTTCGATCTATAAAAATCAAATATCGGACAAGTAGTTGATTAGTTATAAGTACTTATTTAAAGTTTGGACGAGCGGAGTAGTGGACCAGAATAATATTGTACGTGAAACCCACCACTCCACTCCACTTGAAACTCTTTAAAGTTTAAATACTTATAACTCATAAGCTAATCGTTCAAAATTCGATTTTTATATAATTAATTACTCCAAACAATATTCTACTTTGGAATAGGAGATTAAAAATGCATAATATTAATGTTTTGCAAGTTGTACCGACTTAAAATGATGTAAAAGAAATATTTTCAAAAACGTTATAGTGTTTTCTGAAATAATGAGAGTCTTACATTAAATGGATCACCCGGTATGTACATCATGGCTGACAAAAACGTAACCACTGATGTGTATTATAGGTACCTACACTATATTATAATACGTCCATCATCGATATAGAGAAACACAAATATATATTACCTTGTCAAAGTCAAACAATGATATACTGCGTTGCAATATAAATGTGGATTAAGCTTATGGCTGGCGCCTCGTCGCGATGATTTATACGGGACCAGGCCATTTTTGAATTATTCACATTGACAATATGGAATCTAATATAAGTATAGTTGTTAATCTAGCCTGCACATACAGCATGATTATTTTAGTGGTAAAACTCGTTTGATCGAAAAGTTTTAACGTTTTTGGAAATTTATTTGTTCATAGATAGTTTCAGAAATTACAAGATGACAAAAAAATAAATATTTTTCTACTATTATTTATCGTTATTTGTGGTTTGCCAAATTGGAATATGAAAATAAAATTGTATGCAGTTATTCAAAAAATTTGTTGTGTAATGAATTCAATAATTATCAAAAAAAATATTTTCAAGAAAGTTTACCTTCAAAAGAATCACTCTGTATAATAAAATAACAGTATTTAACAGTTGTGTTTGAAATAATATTTAACGTCTACGCGCATAGCTAAAACGCCTTGGCATCATTGGTATAATATTAAGTAGATGATATTATCCCCTTATCCATTTTTACTTTTTACCATATCCTGGTTAAAATCTAAATTCTTGCATAAAAAACTGATATGATGGGTTTATTGTGTAAAATAATTAAAAACTATTATAATTTATAAATGTGTATAGTCATATAGATATTATTTTATTTATTAAAATTGTGGATGTACCATGCACGAGTGTATGTATGAGCTAGGAGAACAAAACATAATATACATCACGTCGACCAGTGGCGTACCCGAGGGGAGGAAAGGGTCTGGACCCCCACCATTGATTGTCAGAATTTAAAATTCTTAAAGTGCAAACCACTAGTTGTATACTTTTTACATGTTAAAAAAATTTGGACTCCCTCTTTGAAAAAATCCTGGATACGTCAACTATGACGCAAAACAGATTCCAGTGAACTGGCTATAATAAATATAAAAAAAGAATTATCTAATAAAATTATCGATAATTATATTTTATAAACATTTGCATCTAAAAATTTATGCATTTACAGTTATAATATATATATATATCATTCTTTGTTTATTTTTAATGACTATAGGAGATACGCTTTTACTGTATGGTTTATTTTTATCGTTGAGTTTACAGGACTCTCCGGTTAGATACTAAACTCTAGTGACGCTCATGATGGAGGTTGGGAGACTTTACCCTCACGACTTATTTTGAATTTTATTATTCTAGGACTCTTTGGTCACAGTAACTATTAAATCCTAATTACGCTCATGCTTGATATGTAAGTGTAACAAATAATTAATACTTGACGATGATCTCCAAATCCTAAGAATTTATAAAACGGTATTATCAGTTTATCACCATTTTCAAAAGATTCCAAGTCAAACTTCAATATTTCCATCAAATACTAATCTGCTCGCCTATCTCCCACTTGCTTCCAAAACACATAAATACGATACGGACAATTTGACTAGACGTCTCAAACACACGTAACCTACTTGTAATCATATAAAAGTTTATTAATTGAGAGTCCAGATTTCACAGTATTTGTATTAATATACTCATATGGTCATATTTACATATTGCAAACTATAGAAATACAGATTGTAAATATTCAGTAAATGTATTTTTTCTAAAAAGTATAAACTTTCTACATAATTAACATTAAAATCAAATATAAATATTATACTTTAAGTGATTCACCGAAAATGATCACTAACTTTTTGACAGTTAATAATACTATAATAGGTTTATTCAAATTCTGATGTTGGAAATTTTTTAGTGTACTTAAGAGACATATTTTCAAATCCATAGACCTTAATATGCAATTTAGCTTGTCCTACAGCTAAACATACTTATTGTTTTCAAATTAGAACCACCCTTATTTAAATTAAATTGTAAAAGAGATATTTTTTTTTTAAAATGTAGATAGGTATAATAAATTTACATTTAAACTATAATTTTCTGAGATAAAAATTGTTAAGTACTAAGGATAATAGTTTAATATGATGACGGGCTTAAAATGTGATGGTTAAGATAATCTGAAAATTATAGCATTAAATTTTAATTTATTATAATTTTATTATTTGTACAAATTCTGAGTATAAAAACTAGACAAAATACTACATCTATTCTATTTTTACGTAAATCATTCTTAAGTCTACTTAAAGTACTTAAAATTAAATAACTCAGAAACTACACGTTTGTATTTCTATTTATATGCGTTGATATTTTAAAAAGTAATTTTATTTAAAATAATTACACTAAACAAGGGTTGTTTTCAATTGGAAAATGAAGTTCGTGTAATATTATCGTCCCAGGATAAAAAAAAACACTTGATAATAATATGGTCTTTCAGGTAGGCATACTTAAAAATTACAAAAATCAGAATTTCAATAAAATCATTATTTATGGATAAAAGTGGAGAGAGCATGGAAGTTGAATTACTCTGAATAGTTTCTGTCTATGTAACACAGATAATTGCATTTGTATTTTGCACATAATTTTTACACTTTATATGTCCTATATTCATTGAGAGGATACTACTTATCCGCTCGTGTAGTCTTCGTCTTATAAACGTGCTAGGTAGACCATACCAAATTTAAGTTCAGGATAATACATTTTTTGTAGTCAGTTTTAACAATATATAATATATTATATATTGAATTGACCTATTATTCAATTTACTGGTAAACATATTATTATCTAGGGCGTCTCAAAGGCTTTTATTGATATGTAAAATATTTTAATTTTAAAATTATCATTATTACCTAGCTATTTGTTTTTTTATTTTATTTTTTCAAAATACTGGGCAGTGGGTCAGAATTTGTGTGTCTATAAAATGTAAATATCACTAAAATCACATCAACTACCCATAGATATAATATATGCTTACCTAAAAGTTTAATAATATATCAATCCATCTTAATATTAAAATAAGCGACACAAAATGGATTCAGCTTAACACAAATTGTGCTATGTATTGTACGTTTGTAAGACGGAGATAAAAGTATGCGGGTGTAATGTCCTCTTAAGATAATTCGATATCTTGAGAAGAATAATTTAGGAGTTTCTTCGACCATCACTTTATGCATTTTAATTTGTGTTTGCTGAATAGTATTTTTAAATATAGTTTATTTTTTTTAATAAACTGTCTTTTAAAGTAAGTGTACAAATGACGGCCAAGTTTAACTAATTACATAGCATAAACTTATTTCGTGAGCATGAAACCAGGATTTTTTCTAAGGCTCGAAAGGCATTTAAAAAATATATTTAAGTACCTAATTACTATATAAATTAGAATACTATTCCGACAAAACTTCCGATATCTATTACAGTTAGGCAGGGTTCTCTTTTCATAAAGTAATAATCATAAATCATAATGCTTCACTGCATTTGATGTGGAAAATGAGAGGGGATAAATTAGAAATTGAAAAGATTCGCATTTATAGACAAACAGCAAGATATCAAGTTCTATTAAAAAAATATTGTGTAGAAAGACTATTATTAATGGACGATAGGAAGGCGTGTTCCAAATGGAAATGACAATACCTACGAAAAAGAATCAAAATTAAATAGAAAGGTTAGGTACTTGTAAAAGGGAACTAAATACATCTAGAACGTAGAATGAGAATCCAACAGACGAGTAAAAGAACAGTGAAAAATGTGAAATTGACTTTTAAGTAATCCGTGAAAGGCTTATAGACCGTATAGAAGGGATTTTTAGATTTATTTTAATAGAATTTGTAGTTTAGGGAATTAAGCCTTGAAATTTTAATAGGAGGTTACTCATATAATATTCATTATCGTGTTCAGTAAACATATCCAGAAGACGGATTTTTTTTTCTATAGGGACTTGATTTTTGAAAAACGATCAATACAGGTCACTCAGTATTGTTCTATGAATCTGATGATTTATCAGAGCTTTAAAATTAAATGTAATAACGTACACTTCAGTGCAGACGTGTAGCTACTAAATATTCTTATGGCATATTAATTAGGTATATATATAAATACACCTATATGGCTATATAGCACGAAAAAAAATAAAAAATGCAAAACAAATATATATTTTAGATATAATATATCTTGATATATAAGCACGATTAATGCGTGTATTATTATTTTTAATTTTATCATTGATCTCTGATTTACATAACATATTATAGTGTTGATTAAATTGTCAGTTAAAATGTTTTTTGCGAAAAAATGCTGTACATCATATGCACATGATTTTTTTTAAATTTAATGTTGAACTTACGGTCATATATTCAAAATCAATTAATGATAATTAAATTTATATTTTTAAATATTGTAATTTTATTCATTTACGTCTTCTTTCCATTACAATACATTTAGGAATAACTATATTAAGTTGCATTTGGAATAAATATTATTAAGATTTATGAGTACAAATTAAAATTATAATAAACACGCTGTTAAAAATGTGCGGACAGGATCCAGAGACAGCTGGGTACTGAATATTTGTCTCACTTCGTTTGCCTCGGTGTAGTACCTGTAGTGTTGATGTATTATTATAAACTTAAGTACCAAATGATTAATCGTCACTTTCTACAAACTATGACTCTGAGCAGATCTCAGTTTACTGTAGAATTTATGTCATTATCCAAATTTTAAGTGTTCATAAAAATAACGGAAATAACGACGGTACAAAAAGTCCCGACTCTGTGTCAAATTTCCAATCGTTAGAAAGCTGTAAAAAACTTTAAGACCACATACTATTTTTACACAAAAGTGCAGTTATATAGATAAAGAAAAAAAGATAAAAAAAAGCACACGAATAATGTAATGTTTATAAATACGAGTGTACAAATAACTACAATATAACCCGAAACAAGTTACAGCAATAAATTTTATAATTTTTCATTATTATCATTATTCAAATTCATTTAAAATGCATTCTGTAATGTTTCGAAAAAATTATAAAAATATTAATTTTCCAGATAGTTAAATTTAAAATTAGATTTAATATTACAAGAAAGGTTTTGAAAACTTTTATCTGGCTAAAAAATGCTTAGGATTATTGACTTATTAATAATTACAAAAAATCTCAAACATTTTATTTGTAGTTTTACAAAATATGTAAGACGTATTTTAATGGAAAATTCAGGTAATAATTTACAAACAAAATTTGATCAAATATTAGCATAAACTTAATTTTCTAGAAAATGTAAAAGTTTGATTATCTCTAATAAATATTCATAGAAATATAGATTAAATTTAAAATGAACTAATCTTTATTATTGCCAATAATTTTAGATAGTACCTTGGTACTATACATGACAGAAAATTTAAAACTCAATAAACATTTAAATTGGAAATAAATTAATTTAACATTGATTGATTTTTTTAAAAACTGGACCTAAAAATTTGTTACCGCTGACTTTTAATTATTTAAAAAAAACTCACTAAGGTCAACTGCAAAATGCGCATATACCTAAAGAAAAAATTACTATACAATATGGGTATTAAACTTTTTAGTTTTAACGTAGTGCAACCATATATGCAAGTATTAAATACTCCCCAAGACTCCAAAGCATTGAATATATAATGGAAAAATATAATATTTTGTTTTTTTTTTTTGTGGGGGATGCGAGTTTATAAATCATAATAAATATAAATTGTAAATTAAATTTACAAAGTATAAGTAAAAATGTATTCTTGTATGCTTGATAATAAGTAACATTGATAAATAATGATAATTTTAATTAATAAAATATAAACTACTTTAGTCGCTTGATGGGAGACCATTCATCGTAACCTAAACATTCATCAACAGTATCCCTACCTACCCAGAGAGTTTATTATTTTTTTTTTTTAATTACAACCTATAAATCTCTCTTTTTTTTAGGTAGAGAATGTTTTCAGAAATTGCAGTTAAAATAGAACATGTTACGAGTGGGTGTACCTTATTATACAGCTTTTTATTGAATATAATATTTAATTGGAAATTTAGTCGATTTACTGATATAGTGTAGTTTTTGTCACAGGAAGTGAAAAAAAGGGATCGTCAATTGTCATTAGGTACGACACGCGGCATCGATGCATATATTTGTCACGTATCATCACGCAGTGTCGGAATATTTTAAACCTTAATGTACACTTAATTGCTTGAGCGGCCTTTTGTATGAAAGTTCAACTGCGTATTTATTACAGAAATATTTGAATCCTGCTGCCTACAACTAAAGGTACTTCAGGACGTCTGCTCTGCACGGATTCCGTAATAATATTATTATCTTGTTAGTTGAGTTAATTTAAGATTTCAAGACAGGATGAAGCAGTGGTGGCGTATGCATACATTTTGTTTGGGAGGGGGGGATAAGGGAAAAAAATGTTTGCGGCACCTGCACATTAAAAGAATAAATAACAAAATATGGGTAGTATATAATTAGGTGCATAATAGCGTCTCTATAAATATTTAAAATTGAGTTAAAATAATTTAAGAATAAACTTAATATTATTAGGTATATCGTATATACGATCTTCATAATATATTATGTAATTACATGGGAAAAATAAAAATTATCATTTTCGAGCTGAGCGAGAAAAAAATTTTTTGCAATAAATTATTATATTACAATATATTATATTGGTCTGTTGAACTTTTTCTTGGCCTATCTACTTATAGTTATTGGTACCTTTTAAAATGTTGAAATTACACCTCTGAGTTAAACAATTATAGAACACAATTTTTTTATTTTTTTTTTTTATGTTTCCTTGTAACGCGCTAACACTAAGAGCACTATTTTATAAAATTTTAAAAAGGCCTATGGGGGGATCTGACGCCCACATCCCCCCTTGTATATGCCCCTGGGATAAAGTATACTGCGGGTGAAGGTTTGTGTTTATGTGATTTAGTTTTTTATAATATATGCGTTGAGTGACTGAGACCGAGTTAATCTTTTTTCAAATATTTCATATACTAAGGTGATGGTTTGATAATATTATTGTCTAGTTATTATTTTGTGGAAGAGGCGGGTTCATCATTGTATCCGGGAAGTGAAATAACTTTGACGGATTTGTCCCAATTTATTTTCATTTTCATTTTTCTAGTTAAATGCCCCGCGCAGAAATTTAGTTTAAGTATGATTGCATTTTTTTAGTGGTTTTACGGCGGGCATTTTTGTTTAAGCTCAAATGGTCGTGTCGTCACGTCAGCAAAATGTAGGTAGTGCCAGGTAAAGTGTTGATTGTCGTCGTTGGTTGTGCGCATTTTAAGTATAATATAGGTATTATAGAAACGTAATTTTATTATGAATTCGGGATTTCATTGGACGATAGAGATAAGAGTTTTTATTTTTTATTGGTAAATAGTTATATACAACTAACAAGATTTATTTTCAATGAATGATTTTACAAATAGATTAAATGAAAAGGTACAAAACACTTCAGTTTAGTAGATAAGGTAATATAATGTAGCTTTTATCGTGCTGAATACCGATTAAAAGCTGGACAGAACATGGTACCTAGGACAACATTTTTTTTTCGCAAGAGAGGCTATTTTAACAGTTATTCAATGGATTCGATGAATTGTGTTATGATTTAAGTGATAGCCAAATCGTAAGTCAACTGATAACCTAGTACTACCTATTATACTTAAAGTTTAAAAAACTAATTAATTTTAAATTTTATTTTCAAATAGTATAATTTACTAACATTGAAGAGTGTGCAAATCACGAAAATATGACTATATGAGATATTTCTCAATTGTAAATTAATGTTTTTGTGTCACATAATTACATAAGATATTAAAATTACAAAATATTCTATAAAGAATATTAAACATTGGTATGATAAATAGTGAAGAATATCGACTCAAATAAAAGGTGATAAATTATGAAGAAATCAAGCAACATATTTAATTTAAAATTATTGCTTGTACATTTTTAATTTATATGAATATTTAATAATAAATAATTTAGAAATAGAATTAGAATAAGAAAAATGTAGATAAATTAATTAATCTTAAAAAGACCATGTATTTTTATTAGTTTTCCATAAATTTCAAACTATTTTTTGATACTATGATAATTTTGTTAACGTATGTAGGTATGTGTGAAAGGCGTTTAATTTATATTTTATTATTTATTAATATCTGAAGCCTATACATTTGTCTTGAGAATTATTTTCAACCGACAATACTGGAAAATGTATTTACAATAATGGATTAGTTAAATTAACGTTGTCAATGCCTTTACAATATACAGTGGATAGCATTTGTGTTTGGCAAATTGATAAATAATAACAGAAACTTACACAATTCCGTACATATTGCATAATATTATATATTGTTGTGTGGGGCAAATTGAAAAAGGCGTATTTCAGTCGGTAGGTAGTGTTTAGCTTGAAGAACATGCGCGACACCCCTATTAGGTTCCGCGCCCGTTTGGTGCTTATAAAACGTCTCATCTACTCATTTTGTTTTACTTTTACACTAAACTCGGCCGCCGACTATCCATAAAAGGTACGTACGCTGCACAAGTATATTATAATAGCTATACAATATTATTAATACGACGATGAATACATTAAGTATTTAGCAACGTTATTTTATTTTTACTTATTATTACTTACCAATTATTTTGTTGGTATTCATTTTTACACGTAGGTAATATCTATACCGACAATATTATAATACATAATATTATATTTTCAATTTTAGTTAATATTAAACAAAAACAAATATATTTAATTATTTGATAGTGACATAAAATGATCGATATAAACCATATTCGTGGTTTTTAAATATTACATGATCTCGTTTCAGTTAATTAGTAATTTTTTATTTTTTTCAAACCAATATAATTATATATTATAGTTAATATTTAAACCCATACAGCTAGTATGTGTTCATAATTAGTAGATTACAATTATGCTAATTAATTTTTAAAGCTAAAATTCAAAATCGTTTATATAATAAGTTTTCGGTACAATTAAAAAAAAACCACTTATAATACGAAACTATAGGTATACACAAAACACACCTATGCATATCAAACCAGTATTTTGTAAACGAATAGGCCAGTTATGCGTGTTACAATTGGACTCATCTATTATATTTTTTATTTATTACTTATTAGATCAAATTATACATTACAATATATTATTACACATATGACAATTTAACAGCTTGATTAATTCAACCCAGAAAGCAAAGCTTGTGGTGGGCTAAATATGAGTTACAAAACGTTGACATATATCACTAAACTAAATTTTATACATAACTATCTGTTCAAGCTACACGATAACATTTTTATTTACACAAATTCACTTAATAACCAAGTATTAACAGTTCTATTTTAATGTACTTAATATTATAAATCTTTAAAGTGAAATGATCAAATATTATATTTTTATATATATTCAAAGGCAATGAGTACATGACTGGACCCAGGTAATCAACAAACCCCTGACTAAATTGCTTATTTGTATACTTAGCACTAACACCATTGACATCTATAATACTATATATTATATCATAGAATTATAAAAATCATGGTTCTTAATAAATAATGATATTTTTTTGACTTTTATGTTTTAATATTGCTTAAAAACAATCATGTCCCTCTACGTGATAATATGTAAAGCCGTAAATAGGCTTTAGGCATGTTTCTTATAGATTTCAGTATAAACTTTGTTTAAAAAAAATATATATATTCTATACAAGAATTCTATTATTGCATGCATAAATTAAACTTGTATCAACTTATTTTAGTGTCGACAATTATATGATAACATTAAAACAATATTATAACGATCCTAAATAAACTCTTTGGTTCTGTGAATAATATTATGTAATAATATCATCAAGTTAGAAACAACTTAATTAATTCATTTTCTGTATTGACTTATGAATAAACATTATTACAGCTTTATGTGAAATTTATATTTCAATGATTTCTTGTAGTTATTAATTATTATTAAATTTATCTTTATTATCAATTGTTGCATGATAAAATGTACCTATTCAAGTGTACACATTTAATATGTATATATTATATTGTTCAAATTTAAAATGGAAATGTTGTTCTTAAAATCGTACAATACATTATTGTAAGATAATAATTTTTTTGTATTATTTATGATATTTTGATTTTGATTTGTATTATTATTTTACTTTACTGGTTATTAAATCAATAGGTACAGAGAAACACAAAACTATTCAAAATCTAGTAGGTACTTAATGGCTAATGTCATGGAAGTACAAATTTAATTGTATAAGTATAGGCCACAAAAAACGGTTCATGAACGCTCAAATTCTACTTTTTTAGAATATCATATTATATAATTTCTATCCACGGTTCTTGAAATTCGACCAGAGTCCTTAAGATTAAACTAACTAAATACTCCATGCTATAATGAATGGTTAGACTGTTAGAGTTTTCTTTCTAACACTTAAAACACTTCAGTAATCGTAAATATATATTGGTAATAATTATTATATTATACTTAATTAAGTATTCGTAAGCTGTAGCAAGTAATTAATAAAAAAAACAATTTACAAAGTTATTACTTATTAGGTAAACAATAAAGAAACAAAACAATAAATTTGCATAATATAGGCACTTATTATATTGATCTCTCAGAAAGTCAGAGAGAGGTATAGGTATCTATAGGTAGAGCGTCATACTTAAATTTATTTATGATAATATTATATTAGACAGCTCGTGAAATCAGATTATTACAAATTGGTTTTTATGTTTTACTCGACACTGATCAGCGAACTCCTACGAAATTTTCTTTCCGATTTTTAACGATGACACGCTTTGTTAGAGTAACGAGAGTTTATGCCGGTTTGTTTTTCGAAAATTTGTAGAAAATAGTTTTTGCTATGATGGAAACTATAATTGACGGTCCCGGGTCCGCATCGTATAAACGTATTAGTGTATCCAGCGGCTATAGACATTTGTTGAACATCCTATGCTTGATACAATATACCTTGGGGAACTTATTTTTATATAGTCTCAATAGACCGTACATGCATGTATACCACCAACATATTTCAGTTCATTCTAAAATTATACCCTTCGAAATAATTTCTATCTATTCCATCAAATACAACGTCACGATAAAATAAAAAAAAAATGAACAATTTTAAAGAAGTATTAGGTACCTGAATATACTGATAAAAGGTGTTTAATAATATATTATATTATAATACGATGGGAATTTGTATTCATAGGATTTATGGAAATTTGTTGTTTAGCTTTTGAGCGGAACGAACATGCCGCATGAATATGTTCACATTCATTTTGGTTGGTCTTTCATCTGTGTACCTACCTATATTCTTTTTTCTAGTAGAAGGAGTTCTTGCAAAATTTTCCTATAGTCTTTGTATACACGAAAAATGTAACAATGAAGTCGTAAAGTCATAAATGTTATGCTAAATTTCATGAATTATTATTTTAATTAAAATCGTTTAAAAGCATATTATATTTTACCAAATCGAATTAAAAAATAATTGACAATATTATTATTGCAATGTATTTTGGTATAAATACATTTATTAAATAAATCCAATCAAAAATAGACTATAGGTATATATTAAATCTCACATATATTTTCTCATCATTAAATCCATCTCTGAATCATTTTTAAAAATTAAAGGAACACATTTTTAAAGAACATGTGATAAAAAATACTCTTTTAAGTTAAATTTCAAAGAGAAATACAAAAATATAATTACATTTGGTTAACCATCGCAGAATAAATTAAAAAAATTACTTGTGCAAAAACGTAGGCGTTAAGTTACATACTAAAAAATATATAGTTATGTACTAATGTCGCATATTATAGTAACTTAATTAGATTTTTTATAGATGAGTCATACTTAGAGTTTTAAATTAATATTACAAATGTATTAAAAATGTAATGATTAAAACAATAAACTTTATTTTAATAATTTAATATATTTCTATTTTTTTGTTTTTGAAATAGGACAGTTTAATTTTCACATATTAGGAAAATGTATGGTCAACGATTACAGTGATTAATTATTAGACCTACACCTAGTTAATTATTATATTGTTAATTATATAATTATTCTTCTTCTATATAAGCATATAAAATACCTACCAATAAAATCAACACCGCAACAAAATTGTAACTCCAGTTCACTATATTATTATCTATTATTCATTGAATACTTTATTTTATTTTAACTTCAAAAAAAGTTTTTAAATAATAGGTAGCATTTAATTTTCGTTTATTAGAATGAATAATTCTTATAAGTTTTTCAGCTTCAACAAATACAACAAATTAATAATTATAAGACAATTTTATTTTTAAACCAAAATAAACAATTACTAATTTGTATAAGAAATTGGAAACTTTATTATTTGAAACAAGACCTTATTGTAAAACAAGTCTGTAACATTTTAATGACCTGAAAAAACTCTATTCAACTGTTTATTAAATTAAAAATAAAGTTTAAAAATCGACTATCAAATTTCATTTTAATAATGTTTTTTTATATATGTTTTGTATTATACTTACATTATCTTTCTTTATTCAACCAATTAGGTTGATATTTTTAATAACTATTGTTTTGAACTTTGAATCAGTAAGTATCATTTATTTACAATAATATAGATAACAATTAACTATTGAGTTTTCAATAGATGTTCCAACATAAAATAAAGATATTACATAGTTTACTATACGTAATTTATCGAAATATGTATATAGAATATTCATATTGTGTAGTCTGTTGTTGTTCGTTGTGGAATGTATTGTATAATAACATGTTTAGGCACCTAAGTTTTGCGTCAAAATAGTTTATACTTATTTTATTAGTTATTTCAAATGAACAATTTTCAAGTTTAATATCCGAGTAGATTTTGGAACACTTAGAACACGTTAGTAAAAAAAATATTTGACATTGAAATATTGAAAACACACTGAAATAACTTGTAATATAATATATAAAACATTATTTTTTGAGCCATCCAGAGAACTTATAAAATAATATTAAATGAAATCAAACATTTTAACCAGTACTTTAAATTTAAATAATAATAGGCACCTATATTGGTACATGGTATTGCCGTATTGGTATTCTTAGTACTTATGTCGAATAAAAAATAAAAATGATAATGATTAATTTGTAAAAAAAAAAAATTTAATTTTTCTAATCGTTTCGTTGACAATTAATTGATTGTAAAAATATGATACTATATAATATAGAATGATGTTATTTTCATATTTTTATAGCCAAACACGGTGGTCTAACATTACCAATTTTTTTAACGTTCAAAAGTATATTGATTAAAGCAAAATCAAATCCACTTACCTAAACAATTCACCGTCGTCGTACTGTACAATATCAATATTATTGCGCCGAATTAACTATAATATAGAATAATTGTTTTTCCATCATTATAAATTGGCAGAAAGTGCTAAACCACAATGAAACTTTTTTTTTTTTTTTACAAAAAATCGATATTTATATTGTCTGCGGACGAGTGTACGTCACACAATAATAAATACCTTTGTCACACTCTCACACGAACGTAACGCAGAAAAATCACGCTCCGCCAAACCAAAACATTTATAGACAGTATAACATTTATAGTAGTTTCATATTACATTATAGACCCTATGAATCTATAGGGTACCCGAGTCCCGACCAGTAGATTTGTTTAACGATTAAAGGTCGATCGCAATAAAATGTTTTCAAAATATATACCGTCATCGGTCTATTGCGTTTATAATCTGGACCTATATCCAAAAAAAAAAAAAAATACTTTTTTGAAAATTATTGAATCAACGGAAAATTGTTACGTGGTGGTCCGCCGCGTTGTGCAACCTTATATAATCGTGCTGCAGTATTTCAGCGATATTTTTCAAATGCCTCTTATACAGTTATACATAACTTGATTGCTATAATTATTCATAATAATATTATAGTATAAATGCGAGTATATAATATTATAGACAAGTGTATGATTATATTGATCTTCACAAAAAATACACTGTTAAATATTTTTAAAAAACAAATTGGGGTCGATCACTATAGAAACTTGAAATTTTAAGTGCGTATAGCAATCACCATATAGTTGAAAAAGGTCGAGGACTTCTGTAGGACTTCAGTCCTGGTATATTGCAGGCCTTAATCAAAAACAGTAGGCGCTACAGTAATCATTTTTTAAAGTATGTCTACTTTTTTTAGATAATAGGTAGGTAGTACCCACCTTTCTATTTTACGCGAGATTTTTTTACAATTCTCACTGTTGAGTGCAATAAGTGAAAATAATCATGAAATAAAGCATTAGCATATTTAATATACATGAATGGAGAGAAATATAAGAAAAACCTAATGGTATCATTCAGAATTTTTGGAAATACATAATAATATATAAACGCACATACTCGTATAGTCGTATTATAATAATCATACACATATGAATTTGTAAATCAACTCAAAATTAAATTCAAAAAGGTGAATACATTGTCTACATGGTTTAACAGATGGATTTATTATTATTTCTACATAAGTAATCGAGTTTTATTTTATTGCATTTAAAATTACATTTTTCATAAGATTAGGTTTAAAACTGAATTTTAAAAATAAAATACATTGTAGATAATACGATGTTTTATTAAATATTGTTCGATTTAAATTAGATATCATCACTTATCGAATTATTTAATGAACTCATTTTTCATTATATTAACAAATAATATTTCATAATAGCTTTATGACTCATATAAATTATTTCAACAAATATTGAATAATACCGATTTAAATCCCTTGCTTTGGACTTGCCGACCGTTATTTCTTCACTTAACTAGAAAGAGAAACAAAAACAACAATGAATAGCATCCTCTTAGTACTCTAACATTATTAAATCTAAATCTATGTCTTATTCTTTTAAGGTTGGTTTCATTATTGCCTACGTTGAATACTACAATGAATGTTCATATAATAGAGTAGCGGAATCTTATATTGGCAAGTGACATTTATAAAAACAGACAAAACCGAACTTCTAATGAGATTTCTGCTAATCCTAAATTAACTTTAATAATATATACAAAAAAATTACAATGTCGAGTGAATTAATTTTTTTAATTACTTTAATACATTTTTATTAATATATTTTAAAATGTATACGAAGCAATTTAGCAATATTATAAAAATAGATAACAATAATAATATATAATAGTATAAAATGGACCATGATTTAAACTACCATTTTGTTTTTATCATAATTTATACCTCCTCAATGCCTACATTTTTCTTAGTGTATATTATAAATGTTGCTACATATCATTGTATTCAAAATAACATCTTATATTATATCCTATATATTGCAGCTATTATGCTTGCCCGATACATTTTCTTATAATATTAAAGATTTTTAATCCATTTTTAAAAACGTGGACGATGGACTACAGTTCTTCAATTTTATATAAAAAAAGAATTCATTGAGTGTTTTTGTGTTTATGAAATCTTGCAAATTTAATAAGGTACCCGAGTACCTGATACTCTTATTTTAGTTCATATTTAAATAATGACTATGTTAAACGATAAGACATTCTATTTCAGCATATCACCTTTTGCTAAAAGAATGCATTTAATATTAATCTTTCTTTTAAATCATTCATCACAATTCCGAATTCATACAGTACATTTTAAATGATACACAATAGTGATATAAGTGGCATATAATTGGCGTGTATTAATTTAATCATTTGGAACCCTAATGTTCGTTTAATCCTTTTTTTTAAACAAACAAATTGAATAAACAATCTTATATTTCAATATATAACCTACGGTGTGATTCCCCAAGCATATTCACCCATCTTTTATCCTTTAATTATGCTGTTATTTAAATTCTGATTTTTGGATTTATTTACTACCCATATTTTGCATATTATGCTTAGAGATTTTATGCCATTTTATAGAATTTCCTGCAGTTTTAATTGTCAGTGGTTAATAAAATTAATAAAATTAATGTTTTTTTTTTTTTTAATGAATATAAATTCAAAATCCGAACGAATAGTTTCTAAGTAATAAGTTATTAAATTGTATGTCCCTACCTACCTAAAATAATAATATTGATTTTAAATTCAATATAAAATATATGTAATATTTTGTTAGAATATTTTTACAAACTATGCCTTTATAAAATGCTAATATATTATTATTTACTATAATTTTTATCGTAGCATTTATATATTTAAGCTTATTATCATAAACTCTTATCCTTATTAAATTAAGTTTAATAATTTATTAACTTTTTGATTTATATACATTTACATTTTCCAAAAAATAATCTACTTAATAATTTACAGTAAAAAAGGTAATCATCATATGAAAAAAAAATGTTCGTATTGTCACAGCAGGACATTGCTTATTGGCATAAAAAATATAAATATTTGAAAATATCGTCTGTACAAAATTTTTTTTAAAAATCAGAATTTGAATAAATGCGTTATTAAAGAAAAAAGTGTGAGTGTGCATTCTTGGTGAATCACCCTGTACATTTAGTAACATTTTTATAAGAGTAACTATATTCATATTATTAATACTTTACAAAAAGTCATTTAAATTTTAAATTGCTCTAATATTTCAGTAAAGACAATTATAATATTTTAAAGTTTTACACTTGTATAACTTCATAAACTTTATAGGTCCTATGGCCTATATACACTATTCTTAGTATTGGCTTCAATAAAATACTAACATTTTTGTTTAAAAAAAATTAGGGATACACAAATTAAATAAATATTAAATTTGACTCAAGTTAATTAATGATGAGTTTTCTGGAATTTACGATTAAAATGAAATAAATTAACAACTAAACTTTACTATGTCATTAATTTCAGAACAATAAGTAATTTTATTTTATAAAATAAGTCTGCAATAATGATTTAAATTCTAGAATAATAAATATCACAATTTATAATTTATTTTTAATTAATAGAATCAACTTTTAAAATAATAGACAGTAATATTTATTTGTATTATTAACTCTTATTTTTGTAGAAATAACTATAAAGCTATATATTATTGGTACACAACTGAAAACTAAAACATAGGTAGTACAAATAAGTAATAACTGTTTTGACATATAAATAGATTATAACACTAAACAACACAGTGAAAAAGATCAATTAATTATTCAATAAAATATAATGCGTTGATGCAGTGCCGTATCCAGGGGGTGGGCTTTTGGGCTTAAGCCCCCCCCGAAATCTCAGGAAAAATATTTTTTTAGTAATGCGTTATGCGTAATGGGTTCATATCACAGAACAATATCATATTATCGTTCATGTCATAGTAATAATGTTGACGACCTTTTAGTATATTATGGTTGTGGTGACGCGGTAGTCTTATCACCACGTCTTACTCACTCCGCTCGCGTTACCGCGCTATACGCGCCCCATGATAATATATTGATAACAATAATCTTATTCGTGATATCACAAATTGTTTTATAATATAATCTGTGGTGATACGTGGTGATACCATCATAAAATAATGCAATACTCCAATATACCTACTATCATTAATTATCAACATCAATTTGTGGCTTTTTGCTTTTTAGTTTTTACTTTATATTATATTTAGTGAAGTGTGTCAGTTTTATTAGTTTATAAAATGAATGAAAACGAAAATGAACCTAAGAGAAAAAGGTCCTTGGAATAACTTATTTTATTTCAAAATATCTTCAAACAGAAAATATTGATTTATCCATTGCAATAGAATCTGTAGAATTGACAATTCAAAAATTACAAGATTTACGGACGGAAGAAACTTTTTTTTCTATATTTCATCGTGCTTGTGAAATCGCAAAAGAAGTTGGTACATCACCAACCATACCAAGAGTAGTCGGGACTCAAAAACATCGAGAAAATTATGCCATACTCAATAATGACCATGTCTCTTACTACAGACAATCATTATATTATCCATATTTAGATGATATTTTAGCATCATTTAATGAACGTTTTAAAATGAACTCTAATATTTTTATTTCTTTATCTTCTTTATTACCAAGCAAAATTGGTAATTTATCATTTAGTGATATACAGCCAGCTATTGATTTTTATGAAGAAGATTTAAGATCTAATAACCAAAACATTCACATGGACTTATTAAAAAATGAATTTGAATTTTGGAAGCAAAAATGGTCTAATGAAGAAAATAATTTACCAAAAAATGCATTAGACACATTATCAAAATGCCCCGAAGATTTATTCCCACATATAAATATTTTATTAAAACTTCTTGCTATTTTGCCTGTATCAACGGCATCGGTTGAAAGAAGTTTTTCTTCTTTAAAAAGAATCAAGACCTATTTAAGAAACTCTACCGGTGAGGCAAGATTAAACGGATTAGCTCTTATGAATATCCACAGAGACATACAAATTGACACAGATGCTATTTTAAATATGTTTGCGTCTAAAAAGGAAAGGCGTTTAGATTTTAAATTGTGACAATTTAATAATGAATGCATAATACATTAAAAACTATGTGTATATATTATATGTTTTAAATTTTTTCCTATAAAGTTAAGTATGTTAAAGCCCCCCCCGAAAACAAATCCTGGGTACGGCACTGCGTTGATGTGTGGTACATAATTGTATATAATAAAATAAAAGTTATTATACAAAATGTAGGTATCGTAAAAGTAAAAGATGTCTGCAGTTGTAATTTTATTTTACCAAGCAAATCGATATTTTTTACACTCTCAATTATTTTCATGAAAACTTTTGATAGGTATTTATAACTTTTCATCGATTGAAACAATTGATCAGTCATACGAATTTCTCAGAGCCCTTTTTATCGGTTTATCAACAGTTCACTGCACCTTTTTTGATCATTATTTAGGTGATAGGTACCACGGAGCACAGATTATAAAGTGTTTATTACGGGTGTTGGTTACTGGGTTTTTATACGAACCTATCGGACCATAAAAATTAAAAAGTTTACTTACATGGAAGATTTTTTTAAATGTATATTATCATTTACACATTTACACGATTTGAGTTTATAGAGTATTATTCCATGTGGCCGCTATGGTGAGGATTTTCTTAATTATATAAACTGCACAACGGAATATTAAAAACTCGATAATTTAGAATTATGATTCTGGTCTTGAGCTAGAACCCTTTTAATTTTTTTTAATAATTTTAATGGCACGGCGCCGCTGCGTGCTATGGCAGGGAGGTATATTATGTTTCTATAGCGGTTAACCTGTTAACAGCGAAACGAATTTCAGTCGGAGGAAAAAAACATCATTAAAACACCAACACGTATATATATGGCTTCATTATTTCTACCAAGAATCCAATGGAGGATGCTATTACAAAATTGTAATAATCATCATTAAAAGTGACGTTCAAATTGGTATTAAAGAATATGTTTGCCATACAGGAATATCGGTAATCCCATTAATGTATGCCTTTGGCGTACAAGGGATTACAATGTAATATATGCAATGTGACAACGAGAACTGTTCAAAAATTAAAAGGATGTTTTATAAAATTTGCAGTTAATATTTTAATCTAGATTTAGGGAAATCTCAAATATATTTCGTATTCGTTTTCCCCGGCACGTCGTATGGATACGAATATTTAATTAATGGACAAAGGTCGAATCCCTCAACCGTTTATTTTTCTACTATGTAGAGATTAATACTCTTTAATTACGTATGCGTAAGCATGTAAGGAAATTAAATATTTAATATGCAAGTTGAAAAAAAATGGATTTAATGAACTCGGTAATGTTATTGAGAATTACTTGTTTTAGTGTATAATATATCATATTATATAGGTATATCCTACACGGGGTGTTTTGGAGTAGAGATTAATGCAAATTATTATTCTCGAGCTGCATTGATATTCGCTAATCGCTCGTGTGGTGTGTTTACAGTTTAAAATACAACGAACGTTTCTTTTAATTATTTAGAATGATTGGACGTGTTTATATTTAAAAATTTAACTGAATACCAAACTTAACTGCAGCTGAACTTGCATTACAATTCACAACGCCATTGTTGCTATAACAGAATAATAAAAATTATTTAAAAAAAAAATATAATTAAATAATTAATCTAATTTAGTATTAAATATTAAAATTAATGAGAATCAATAATGTTTTTTTTCTATTTAATTTTTTACGATTTAAAAAAATATGCTATAATTTAATAGCTAATACAATATTGTTAGGTATAACTTATATTATTACCTACTATTTTAAAAAAAAATTTATTATTTTTATTATTTTCAGTGCATCAAAACATTATGCTTGTACAACATGTAATTGTGTATACTTGAAAGTTAAATTAATGATAAAAGGGTGATCTAAGATATTATGCATAACTATCATTATAAATAAAATTAATTACTATCGGTAATTTAATCTTATAGCCAATACACTCATGTCTCATATAGTATAGGTATCGAACAAATTTTATTACAAAGTATATTGTTAATAATTATTATTAAAATTATATACCTATTATAAATCATTTTTCTTCCATTGGCTATATTAGAGCGCCATTTCAGCCAATTGTTTGGTTAATTTAATTTTAATTAGTACCAAGTTGATTAAATATGTATAACAGAAACATATTATACATGATTAAACACATTTCTGTTTATTACTATAATCCAGAATTTACATCGGATTTTAAGTTACAGAAAATAGTAAGTGGTAGCTAAACATTTGTCACATAGGTGGGTATAGTAGGTAATGCTGTTCGGTTAGGTATACAAGTAATATAAGATTTTTTTATTGTTATTATAAATAATACACACCTTATTAAGATTAAAAGTAACATTTTGCAAATTAATAGAAATTTGAATTATAGTTATTTTTCTTAAAGTGGTAGGTACCACTTGAGTAGAAACTTATACTCACACAATACTCAAACCTGTCTAACAAATTGTTTACATGTATTTCTATTTCTTTGTATGAAAAATAATTAATAATTATTTTTTTTTTACTATCTAGTACCTACTACTTTTTTTTACTACTTACGCATTAGAAATAAATATAATTATAATTAATATTTATAATTTAATAAATAATTTAATCTGTGTAACTATAATAACCAATAACCCTTGGTTCAAATCACGAATTAATATCTTAATTCGTGGCCTATACTATTATAATAATTAAGTTATTTAACTTTTATATTATGATATTTTTTATTCATTTTTTTATTATTTATTAATTATTCAATTTGACTGTGTAATTTTTCATTATACGGTAAAATTGACTGTATGTATATTGATTTTACATTAAACATTTTCTAACTAATCAGTAATCATAAAATGGTTTTCAGGAATATTTAAAATGGCCACACAGATGGGATTCCTTTCTTATGGAATAATTTTGACACTTACGGTCTTAACTGTGTTATTGCCAATATTAACGACAGGAAACGTCATAGACCAGAGAGTACTGCAAAGAGAACTTGGAGAAAACTCTCCTGAAATAATGTCAATGAGTGACAAGGATGTTTTCCGCGACATTGAAGAACCAGCTATCGATGATTTTACCATAAAAACTAAGGTTTTTAATTTGATAAATAATTGTGCATCGTTTAATATCACCTTATTCACTTTTAACAGGATATTAAAAAGTTCACAAAACCCGTTACGATCTTTAGTGTTAGGTAGGTACTATATTTTAAATGCATAATATAAAACGCAGTGTAATGGACTAACGATTTCAATCAATTTATCACAAATATATCGATATTCAATGTTACTACAGACACAGATAGACATTAATTAAAAATCTGATTTACGTAAAAAATAACAGAAAAATCTTTATTTTTTGTGTCGCTCTTTTTTATAACGTGAGTAATTTGAAAATTGTAATCTAATAATTTGTAAATAATAAAATAGTATAATCATAATTATCAATTAACATAAAAGTACTGTATAAACGAAAAACAATACGTTTAGTTGTGTTTAAATATATGACTAATTTATGTACGGAAATATGTATAGCAATATTTACCTTCGTAAAGCAATATATTAACTTTTCATTAAAATAAAAGGGATCAAATATCAAAAAATAATAATAAAAAAAACCATTAGAATATTAATATTTGTGCTCCAAAAGTTTTATGCATAGGCATAATATTTTGTAGGTATACAATATACATACCGAAATATTAATTTATCCTTTTGTTATAAGTTATAATATCATGAACCCGATAGGCACACGTATTATATTTCTTCGACTATTATAGGTATGGTGGAATATTTGTGAACAGCTTTTCATAATAATTAAGGGGCCAATATAGATAAATGTTCAAAATTAACGCTCAAAATAATTGGTATAGGCTACTCGTATAATATTATGTAGCCTGCACATAAAAACCTTTGACAAAACAACAAAAGTACAGAATACATAATATGTTTATTGTGCACTGGTATGGACTTGATAATAATATGTAATATTGTGATAATATTGTTATGTTAGAATATTTTAACGAAAAGTGTATAATATTATGCGAAAATCGGTACAAGTATATTATGTACGACTACAGGACAGTGGAAAATCTATTATTAGATATACAATATTAACATAACAGTAGGTATGTCTTAAAACGTAGAAACAACGTATTTGTGAATAATAATATACCTAGGTAGGTATATACATTTAAATTTCTATCATACATGTAGGTAACCCATTATGTTTAAACAGCGACGAATAAAATATGTGTGTACATTAGGTAATATCGGTAATAGCTGTTATAGATATTAGATACCTAGATAGCTTTTTTGATTTTTTTGTTGCATGATATTATATAGGTCCAAAGTTTAATGACCCTGACTTGAGAAGTATTTCACTTAGACATTTTGACATGTAGAACCTATTTGGAGTTCGAAAAAATACCATAAACATACCTTAACTATAATTTTTTTTTTAAATTAAAAATGTTGTATGCCTACATCTACGCAAGGTTTACCGTATACAACGTTTGACTATATAAATAAGAAGTTCATTAAGACGTGTTGATTTCCATCTTATCCTCCTCGTCATCTGTTATATTACACTTATTTACATCATAAATATATATTATTTGTATACATCATTTAATCTAACTTCAGACTTATCATCAGATCAATACTTAGGCCTTGTACACCTTTCTGTGGCTGTACAAATATATAGGTACAATACAATATAACGTCCGTCCTCTGCAGATTCTCTGCGGACATGTCCGTGATGTCCCACATAGATACACTTCTACAAGATTTTTTCTAATTAAAAATAAATGAAGACAATTTTTTTAATTAAAAATATAAGAATGGATGATGAATATTCTCTATACATTTAACGTCTTTTAGTGCTCGTACACTATATCTACGTCACTACCTGACCCAACAAACTTCATCACAATTAATTCCTAACTAAAATTAGATATCACTAGGTTTATATTTTTATATTTAATTTATTACATTTATGTGCCCTTTTTCTATCATGTTTTCTATACAATATATTCCAATAGATATCTATATTTATGCTAAACTCGCTAAAGCGTATATATAATATCATATTACAATGATGAAATTATATTTTTCCTGTGAAAATGAAGTCCGTTTCTTTCAGAATTCAAAGAAATAATTGTTTTTACTCGACCTATAATTATTACACTATTATTATTTTTTATCCTTTGATGTCTGTTTTACTCGGTTTTTGTTTCTAAACATTAGTTATTCATCTGTAATTCATGAGCAATTTGAGAGTGTTGATCAGATTAAAGGATGTCGGGATAATCTCAATTGCTTTACCTAATATAGAATAATATTATATTATAAAATCAAAGAGGTCATAATGAAACATTGATGGAAATCGAGTCCAAATTATTGGAAGGGTTAACATTCTAAAATTAGTAGTTATTTAAATTTTAAAAAAATGTAGGTACTCGCTTCGCCCGATAATCCATATGTTAAGATTTCATAACATATATTATTATTAAAAAAATATAAAAATATTTAAATTATCATTTTTTTGAATTGGTCAATATTTGTGATAATTCACCGTATAAGTTTTTTTACGTATTTAAATTTTTGTTCGGAGAGAACTAGAGAAGAATGTTATTTATTTATTAATATTATTTTTATAATGATGTGAGATCATTGCTGTCTTATTATTTATGTCCGACATCACGTTTTGAAGCAGAGAATTTCAATCACCATCGTTAGTGTAGTTTTTGGTAGTATTTTTGATCTAGTTTGTAATTTGATGTTAATAATTGGAAATTTTCAATAGGTACTTTTCTTGATGGTTAACTTACCTAACAGATTATTAACACCGCGGCTTTTAATGACATCGATTTTGTTTTAGTGTTGTAATACGCCTATTATACCTTTTTTTAAAAATAATAATCGTAGAAGCAAGTTGAAAGTTTTAATTTTTAAACAATGGCTTACGGATGCTATTTACAAAAGCAGTTTATCAAACTGATAAGTAGTCTTACGTTTGATATTTTTTTTATAATAATATTTATTAAAAAAATGATTAATTTGCCATGGTTGAACATTTATTTAAATTACATAGATAACAATAATAATTACCTACTTTAGTTTTCAGATCCAGCGTGCTCTTAACTGTTTAAATATAGGCGTACCGCGTATAGTATATAAATAATTAAATGATTACATTTTTATTCGCAATAAACTAGCTGTTTACAAAATACATAATACATATATATTAAAAAAATTAACTTATATATACAAGAAAAAAATAATTTCACATTCATGAAGGTAAGAATGTAAAATTAGTGTCTACGAATTTCAAATACATTGCGGTAACTTATGGCTCATAATTCTGGGGGTGGGAATTAAGTCTCAATAAAAATGAATGCAAGCAGGCCCTTAGGAGCTTTATAGTTTATACACTTGATATCCATAAAAACTATTAATTAGCTCTAAAACGGAAATAATAAAAAAAATGTAAAAACAAAGTACCTAGGTAATTGATATTATCTGTAGAAAATAATTTAATATAGGTATCTAACAACGATAATTTTTCTGCCAGGGTCTGCTGTTGCAAATGTACTTAAACTGTCTTCACTGCTATAATTGCCCATAATTCTATTCGATATATCTCTCTCAGTGTATGCAAATGGCAAAATGTGTAAGCCTCTCCTAACTATATCTCGACAAAGAAAAGTTTTCGACAATAATGTAATAATATATTATGTAGTGCTGTACCTACATTTTCCTTTAAAGCTGTTACAATAATATTATACTGTATTTGCGTGTATGAATTAAACCGTTCCTGCGAACCTAAATATAAATATAAATATAATATACAATAATAATATGTAATATATGTGCTGAAAAATGTTGAATTCAGAGCTCGTCGTCGTCGACAGATAATACGAATATAAGACATTTTTTAAAAAATAACAAAATAATAATATCATACTAACCATATTATGTAGTATTAAATATGTACACGTCAAATTCTATATTCTGTTTCTAAATACGTTTTGCTGCAGGGAAGATGTACAAAAGTATTTTATTTTTTTTCTCAAAATTCGTTATTACTTAGGCTGAACTTATTACTGCGAACAATCAGTTTATTTGATGATGACATGTATATATACGTAGCATTGTATAGGAAATACAATAAAACTATTATTTATCATTAATTAATATTATATCCCGTGATGGTCATGTAGATTAATGGTTACATAATATTATAATACCTATGTAGAGACAAGGAAATTATAATATCACACGCATGTGTTACAGAGCGAAGACCAAAACCTCGAGATTGCGCTGATCGACTACCTGTTTGCCAAACAAATGATGAACAGAATCCGCGCCCGGACGGATTCGTTTCGCGCGCAGAAGAAGAGAAGTTATTGGAAGCAATGCGCTTTCAACGCGGTGTCGTGCTTCGGTTAATTCTTGCGTGTCAGCGCATTGGCCACATATATAATATCACGTCATTATATATCATTTACGGCAACATATTAGCCCTTAAATTAATAATAATAAACAATGCTTTTTAATATTCAACTATTTATTTCGATTCTAATAACATATTAACTGTAGTTATTTATTGCCCGTATACCTGTAGTGTTTATTAAAAAAAACCTATTATTAAATTATTCTCGTGTTGCAAAAATCAAAAATAACAACAATAATAATAATAATAATTTTTATTACGTAATATTCTATTATAATATATATACCTAACTACTACGCAAATTACATTTTCATGATTAATAATTTATAATATTATAATATAATATACGTTCGTTTATATTTCCTACAGTATCAATATGTATCATAATATACATTACCTATGATGTTGATTTAAAATATACTGTGAAATGGTTTGAATAAAATAAAGTTGAATAAACATTCGTTTTAATTTGTTGTATAATATGTCTACTACTATATTCTATTCCTCGTGCGAATTAATTAGCTTTGATGTCTATAACTATATATATAAGAATAAAGTATGGGTCGAATTTTATAGCATTTACAACCTTTTTTCCACATTATGATTTAGTGATCTATATGACTATATGTAAGCTAAAAATGAGTCTTATGAAAAGTACAGAAGTTTAAATTGAAAAGTGTTTAGTGCAGTTTTCAAATTTTTATTTTGAACACAATTTGTATGTAGGTATATACATGTAGTTATTGTACATTTTTACATATTGTGTAGGTAGACAATGAATTATAAAAAATATATTTATTTTATTTACATCTGAAATTGGTGCCCGAAAATATTAATTTCTTAACGACTCTAAAACTTTTTTACAGTTTAAGAGAGTAAAAATCAAAAGTAAAACTTTAAATGTTGACATTATGAGGTTAAATTTTGACGTTATTTTGATAGTGCAATATCTAAAGTACCTATTTTTAGTACTATCAATTTTAGTCAATTTTTAGTGCAACAAAATATGTCAGTATAGGTATCTTATGAAGATAGTGATAAAAAAATTGATTGGAAAGTACCTATATATAAATATAATATAAGTAAATTGCAGGTACAAATATTTGTAGGCACGGCAGTAGGCACCTATACTTACCTAGACACCTACACTAAATGACGTCCCGTGGCGTACATCATTATTTTTTAGTGATGAATTAATAGAGTTTCCATACTATTATAACCTTATACCGCAATGTTACTTAAAAAATAAACCTAACACTACGGGACACTCTATACCTATATGGCTGTATTTTATATAATATAATATATTACACCGATATTATCGCGGTGCATACACGCCGTAATATATAGTAGCGTAGGTGTTTCTATATTAATATCCGCCTATATATAATACCTATATATTATGATAGTATCCATATTCCATGTCATACGTACAATATTATACACATATGACATATACATCGTATTTAAAAAAAAATTTAAACTAAAATCGATGAATAACATTTTTTCTATTATTACTGGAAAATTGATATAGGTACTTATCTGTGTTTCAAACACAATAAGTAAATTGGATAATGTAGTAATGTACATAATAATAATAATAAAAATAAATAACGTGTAGAAAAAACACACGACGGTCATGACAAGGGTAGTCATCCATTGATAGAACTCATTTAAAAAACCGATTTTGCATAGAAATTCTTGTTTTTTCTTAATTTTTATGTTGTTTTTTCCCGGTGCTTTTGAAAACTATAAGGAATTTTTAAATTTGACCTTCCCAATGCACCAACAACATTACCAGCGAACAAGATACTGAAGTTGAAAATCGAAGCAATATTTCGACTACTTATTGAGTACACAGACATAAAAATAAAATTAACACCCATCATTGTAAAATCAATACATTTATCGTTCTACTCAGAATCTAAAAAAGGTGGACAAGTGGTTTAGGTTGAGTGGGTCACTGTAATGGACACAGATATATATAGATCTATATCTGTGGTAATGAATGTGTTAAATGAATTCCATGATGTATAATCATTGCATAAAAAACGATTCTGAGCAGTCGTTCAGCCTATAATATAAAGTATAATTTATGATATTATTGCTATTAAAGTAATTTATAGCATTGAATTATTTTTTTCTGAAAACATTGCATTAGAAAATGTTATGTGTATATAAAATATAATACATATAATATAGAATAAATATATACTTTAAAAGTTTCAAATACCTACCTACAGAGTACAAATAATATTTTTATATTAGATCAAAATAACTAAAATTTGTATTTAAATATCTAATTTCATCCAAATTTAAACTTAAAATATGTTTTTAAAAAAACTATTGATACAGATAATTCTGTATATCAAATGTAGTTGTTATCCGTTTACAGATATTACTACTTGTTGATTCTATAACAAAAACATAATATATCATTTTGATACATTTATATAATTTATACAAAAAGTTGGAAATAACTAATTTATTACATTTAGTATATTATACTATATGTCGATATTCCTGATATGCAAATTTAAGTTTTAATTACCCATTTTAATTTTACCAGGAGTATTGCACTGCACATTATTAAGGAATAAGGATGTATCCTTTGATTCATTTTTCCCTAAATCTGCTTCAGAACAATATAATGTTATTTAGACTAATTGTTCTTAGATTTTAAAAGTTATTGGAGATTTAAAATAAATAATGTTAAGTCCAAACAGCAGGGGCGGACTGGGAGTATATCAGCACAGGTGGAGATGAAATATACCGGCCCAAAAGTATTATAATAATAACAATATCTTGTCATAGGCATAAATATGATGATGCTGTCACGCTACCACCCATCCCCCCCACCCAATAAAAAAAAAAACATGTAAGTTTCCCAATTTTTTTCTAACTTGAATATAGTAACCATACCTAAATGGCTAAATAGAAGTATTAGTAATATTTTTAGCCATATTTATGCTTACGCTGTTGTTTGTAATATAAAATTAATGATAATTCCTTGTATGGGCAAATAGAAAAATAATTTAATTATTACTTTAATACGAGGAAGATAAATCAATGTAGATAGGTAAAAAAAAAATGTTAACAATTTGTTATTAATAATCAATTATTAATTTGATAAAACTTAACATCATATAATATCAGTTTAGGATAAAATTTTAGGATAACATTTTATACATTAAACTTGAGCTGTTTATAAGATACTCTACAACTAGGCTAACTAGTATATCCACGCACATTTGTGTGTATGTGCAGTGGCATCAGTGAAGGGGGGGGGGGGGGGGTCAGAGGGGGCAATTGACTCCTCAGTTATAATCCAAGGGGAGGGGAAGTATACTTTTACCTCCCTCTCTTACTTCATTAAAATTAAAGGTTATACAATCATAAATTACGTTTAATTTATAAGTTTACGTATTCAAAATTGGTCTCATTTCAATGAATGTATGAATGTATGTGCGTAATAATATTATAATCACTATTATTATTATCGATTTATTATTTATTATTATAACATAATACATAATGAACATATTGAGTAATTTTTATTTATATATTGTTACTTTTTAATATAACTTCAGGCATAAAGTAAATATGTTTTATGTCTTGTTTCAATATATAAATGTATAAATATAATGTATTTATATTCACAAATAAATATATAATAGTTGTTAGGGGTTTTATGTTTTGACCCCCCCCCCCCCATAATTCAAAAATAGTTCTTACGCTACTGTATACACGTATTGGCTGTCGGGGCCGGCCGGTACAATAACAATAAGGTAGATATCAAGAGCTAATAATAGCAAAATATACTCATTGCCAACGCACTAAGCTGATAACTGAGTGATATAAGATATAAAACTATAGAAGATATCATAATCATATTATTAGCGGATGCGAAACTAAAATAATAGACTGCATGACAGGTGACAGTGGACAGATAGCCAATTTACGATAATATCACATATTTATAATTTAAATTTAGACCCCTAAATTGACCTGCCCAGTTGGACTTTTCAGCCTTTCCGCCCCTGCCAAACCGGCAACAGTTGGTAGTTAATTGTTATTATATCATTAAGACTAATATTAACTGTTTAATAGGTAATATAACAAGATTAATTTTATCCACAACAACTGTAACTCATAGTATTGTATTATCCAATTATAAAATCATTTAGAATATGTTTGAGGTGGCAAATATTATTAATATCAGTATTTATTTAAGCATTATTAGGAATATCAAGATCCAATACTAGATTTTAATTATTAATCAGTATCAACCATAATTTTACCTACTTTTAATCAGTAGAGTAAAAAATAAAGTAATAATTGGAAATTATGTTTTTTTTTTTTATAATTTATTCAACAGTGTTATACAGTACGAAGCAATGTTATTGTACTATTGTTCTTACAAAATTAATGTTTAACAGAATTTTGAATAAAACATGAAAAAAAAAATCTAAAATTTTAACCATTAATTTATATAGGTACCTATATAAATATGTTTCTAAGTGTTTATGGAAAAAACCATGATGTAAAATTAGAACTGAAAACTATGAACCATTTTTTATTTATTTAATGAGCTGCATCAATTTTTTTCTGTTCTTCAATTTGTAGACTTTCTTCTTCTGGTTCGTCATTAATGTAATCAATCTCTTGATGCGGCCAGAATGATGGTTTGTTCTCCAAATCCAATGTTAATTCTGGTTGAATATAAGCAGCATCTTCATAGGTCATTTGACCGAATGGCAGCAAACTGTGGATTTCTGCAATCCTTTTTTTCAGCTTCTTTGATTATCACTTCTGATTCGGCTTTGAATGTTTCGATACCCTTGATCTAATAATTAAAAATAATATTATTAACAAATATTAAGTTGTGCTATTATTGTAAATGGTGTAAGGAACAAAAAAAATTAATTACAATTTCCTTTTCATGTTTATCAATAGCTGGAGTGTACTTGTCCTCAGGGTATGGAATTTTAATTGCACTGTACAATTTCTCAAAATTGTCGACCAACCCAGGTACGGTTATTTTATTTTTATAAGACGCCCAATCGATTTTCAATGGTTCGGCTGGGGCAGCCAACATTCTGAAAGCATTGATTAAACAAATAATAACCGTGCATAAAATAGTATTGCAAATATTAAAGTAAATAAAAATTGTTTTAACACCGGGCGTGTGGCCTTTAAATGACCTCAACATACTTGCGAAGATATCCATCGGACTTGGCTTTGAACGCCAAGTAAGATGCTTTGTCCGCTTCCGGTACTCGTTCAGCAATTGCTGCCCAGTTTACAGAAGATTGAGCTATGCGTTTGGATGCCATCTTCAATTAAAATTGAATACGAAAATTTGAACACAAAAATCGGAGCTCGCAAAAGAATCTTTGAGATTTAATTGTGACACTAGAAAATGGTTAATGGTTATCTGTAAAATATATTTGTATTATCACATTTGCAGCTGTGCTGAAGAAATATCAGTTTCAACACTTTGAGAGAAATAAAGTTATTTGTCAATAATAACTATGGCGGCTTTCGACTACTATCTCTCGACCACGAGAACTAAATAACTGTAATATACGAACTGTTCGGATGAATATTACCTCAATTAAATATCTAAATAATAATATTACAATTATATAATTATATCATAGATATTTTAGAACATATTATATTAAATAAAATATTTAAACAAAATAAAATCATTTAAAATAATATTAAAATTTATAGGATTAGAAAAATCAACTATCGTTAATCTGTACAATAAGTTGAAGTGATAAATTAGAAAATTCAAATTAATTGTCGATAGGTAGATTGTAGAATGCATGATTAACTTAGTTAACTTAGGGCCCGTTTTACAATCGTTAAATTAAGGTTAAACCACCGAATTCGGCTGGTAAAATCAGTGGGTTAGGCCTAACCGAGGTTTAAACTATGATTGTAAAACGAGCCTTTAGTTAACTTAGTTAATCATGGTAGAATGTAGATGGTATGATATTATAGATAATAGATTGCCATATTATAGAATTTATAAGCTATTAAATTTATGAAATTTACATAGATAATAAAGATATGGATAGGCCACGGCCATGTTAAATTTATTTAAGGCCCCGAAGGGGAAGGCAATTGAGGCTGCAGTGATCACATTTTCGGTTGATACATTCTGGTATCGGCTATACCTAAATCAGCTGTCGATTAAGCCTAATAAAGAATATTTTTTATTTTTTTGGTATGCATAAATTATTTATATTGACTATTTTATTATTTTATTTATTATTTATTGGAGGAAAATGGAAAGCGGAGGAAGATGGTCAAGAATTATTTTTTATTTTTTTGGAGGAAAATGGACAGTGGAGGAAAACGGTATCTCGTTTTAGGAGGAAAATGGCTACAGCCGGTAGACCGGTAGGAAATTATACGCGTCAATACGGTAGGCGGTAGGTAACGATGAAATTGAGCTCATATTTTTAAATGAGGCAAACCACATCAGTACGATATTATCAGATCGGTGAACGGTAGGCACGCCGATAATCTTTGTGCGGTAAAGTTTAAAACTAAACGAATGTAATTAAATGTAGATGCGCACATAGCAGCGATAAAACGGTACGTTAGAAAATATCGTAAATATACTCTGATATTTTTTTAACGTTGCATGCATGATTTTTATCGTCTACCGGGCCAATAAATATTTACAGCAATAATGTTTATCCATGTTGTAATTATGACATAAATAATATTATGAAGTTGTTATTACTTATTTAGCAGTACATTAGTACATAATATATATTACATTATTACCTAATACCATTGAGTATCTATACTCAATGCTACTTCCTACCATTATGTCATTATGTACTAATATGTTACCTATTATAAAAATACTATTAAATACTGACGAATGACGATGCCGAATTGCCAAAAACTTTGACCAAGTGCCAAATTTGCCGAATAAATATTTAAAAAAACTTGAGTGTTGGGGGGCGGGGGTTAGACACCCCTCGCCGCCACCCACTCAAAGGACGGCCCTGAACATATACCTTAGAAATAAAAGAAACAAAATTATCACCGATTATATATTTCTAGTATAACAATCAACCATGAGTTTTTAAAGTTTATAACGACCGAGTGACATAATATAAACAATATAATATAAGATTATCAACAAGTTAAAAAAAGGTGGGTAAGTGGATGTAGCTCTGCTGTACGGTAGGTTACAAGTGGGTCACTGTAATGGATGGTGTTAAATTTGAATTCAATGATATAATATCATTGTATAAGAAAAACGATTCTGAGCGAAAACGGTCAGTCAGCCTATGATATTACCAAGTATATTTGATGATATTATTGTGAATAAAGTAATTTATATATAACCTATTTACATGGAGCCTTGTTTTAAATTTTCAATCCTTAGCTATAAAAGTTGAACATTTTATAAATTTTTTACTAAAAAATAATTATTAAATTATAAATTTGATAAATTTTGTTAAAATTTGAACTTTAAATGCTTATAAAAAAAATTGTGCCTTTGTATTTTTAATATTTTTCAACTGCTATTATAACGATATACCAGGAGCCTTGCATAAAATTTTCACGCTTTTCTACCCAACAAATAAAATTTTATTGATATTTATAGAAAAAAAAACTAAAAAAAAAAATGAGAACTGACAATGTCCGTAAACAGCTCAAAAAGAGTCAAATTATTTTCAACATTTTATCGTATATAGAAAATGCCAATATAAACATTCAGTGAAATTTTATGTACCTACGGTCATTTGTTTTAGAGTTGCACCAAAAACCAAAATCGATTTTCTCGAAAACAGATTTTGCGTAAAAATTCCCGTTTTTCCTTAATTTTTCTTTTCTTTTTCATGTCGCTTTTGAAAACTACTGGGAAATTTTTACTTTTGACCCCCTAAAGTACCAACTAGATTCACTTTCCTATCAGAAAAGTTACCGTTGAAGAAAATCCAAACACTTTTACTGTCCTAAAAGGTGGTGACAGACACAAAAAAAAACAAACACACATCATTGTAATATCAATACATTCATCGCTTCGCTCAGAATCTAAAATGCCTAATTTAAAAATTAAAATGTATGAACGGGTGGTTATTACTTCTACGGTCTCTAAGGCTGACTCAACTTGTACATATTTTAACATATTTTTTACATTACCTGAGAGCTACAACAATACGTTCTTTTGCAGATATAGGTTCTCTAAAAGAAGTTTGCTGTTTATTGATGTTCAACTGTTCAAGTGTATAATATCGTATATTAATATGAAGCAATTGGTCTGCAAAACATTCGCTATTCATGCGATAGTACAAATAGAACCGTTTATTGTCTTTTTTGAGTTGAGGCATCAGTGTGTGGTATTCACCGTACGTTTTTCCTTCAAGATTTATTTGATGGACCCTTAATCTTGTATCAGCTATAGAACTGAATTTTATTTAATTAATATAGTTAGGTACCATAACTATACGAAATATAATCTTATTAAAATTACTTACAAAGTATCACCATTTCCTAATAAAGCTGTTAAAGTTATAAATCGTATGATATACCTATAGAAAATGCTAATATAAACAACCAATGCAAATTTTATTTATCTAAGGTAATTTGTTTACACCAAAAACCAAAATCGATTTTGTCGAAAACCGATTAAGCGTAATAAATTCCCGGTTTTCCTTAATTTTTTTCTATTTTTCTCGGCGTTTTTAAACACTAATGGGGAATATGGGATTTTGACCTCTCCAATGCACCAACTAGATTCACTTTCCCATCAAACAAGATACTGAAATTGAAAATCGAAGCATTATTTCGACAACTTATCGTGTACACAGACACACAAAAATAAAAAATTAAAAATGACACATCTTTGTAAAATCAATACATTCATCGCTCCGCTCAAAATCTAAAATACAGCATTGCCTTTAATCTTTATTCTTAGTTGATTTTGAATAAGGCGAAAACAATATCGAGATTTCCTCCATCACTTCATAGTGCATGTCTTCATGGAATGGAATGCCTTCACCCATCCACAAACAATCCAATATCTCATATTCTCATCGTAGGTATAATAGAGTCACCGATTTTTGTGGTAGCAATGTAGCATGATGTTCTATGGCACCACTAATTTTCATCTGCGTCTTATTGCCCATTTACCGTCTGTCTGTGTGAAAAGTACCATAGCCACAGTATAAACTATAAACACATTGACGATAGCTCCTTAGCTGCTAACAATCATCCTCTGGATTCTTCGAAAGCGTTTCGGACCAAATTCAAATTATACATTATAAATTTAACCTAGAGTTTAGACGGAGAATAATCACTACTCAGTACTCATAACTCGAGTCTAGGACTCTCTCAAGTAGATACACACTTTCTTCTAGGTCTAATCTACAACTTATTATCGAGTATTCGAGTGTACAACTCGATGACTCATGCCGGTAAATAGATTAACCACCTACGTACAATGTACAAACTACCAGGGGAATTATGCAAATTTTTTTATAGTTTGTCATTATTATTTTTTTGTTATAATTATCATTATCATTATTCATCATGATATTCAGCTACAGAATATTCAATATATTATCTAAATTATAATATCTGTGTATCCACTATCCTGCATACCCGCATGTGACGTCATCACGGTTAGACGGTTACGAGTCTACGAGTATTTGCAGCCGTTCGCGGTTCACGTTTCGTATCGCCGATGCGCAGCCGCAACGTTATCAAAATAAACTGCACTAGTGCACTGTCTGCACTTTACACTTTCGGTTTCGACTTACCACCCGGCGTCGAACTTTGTCTGTCTAGCATGTGCTGTTATTACCGTCGCGAGAATAAGAAGTCCATTCGCGTAGTATACGATATAGCATGTTTTTGCCCGTCACTGTGGCAAAACTAGTGCGTGGTGTGTTCTGCAATCGACGCCGTCACCTCACCCTTCCGTCGAGTCGTGTCTGTTTGACTAGGTCCGGAGTCCCATCCGTGCGGAAGAGGTTCGTGTCCACCACCCCGAGTCTGTGGCACGGCGAATACGAATGGCAGGATCCGAAAAACGAAGCTGACGTGGTTCAAGTGGCGTTTGTAGACAGGGACGGTAAGCGCACGGAAGTCAGGGGAAAAGTCGGTGACAACGTTCTGTATCTGGCCCACAGGTAAGCAATATTAAATTAAAAATGTCGTGTCGGCGTTGACGATCATTGCTGTGAGAGTAATATAACTTTCGATTTTTTTAGGCATGGAGTCGAAATGGAAGGTGCTTGTGAAGCGTCATTAGCGTGCACAACCTGTCATTGTTATGTCGCCGACGATTATCTATCCAAGCTTCCTGAATCAGAAGAGAAAGAGGATGATTTACTAGATCTAGCGCCATTTCTAAAGGAAAACTCGCGCCTTGGTTGTCAAATTGTTCTGACCAAGTGTTTAGACGGCATCGAACTTGTGTTGCCTGCAGCAACCAGGAACTTTTATGTTGACGGCCATAAACCTAAGCCTCATTAGTATAATTTAAATTAGTAAAACTGTTAGGCGTATTATAATATAGTAATTCAAGTAAAATGGACTATGCCGAAGAAGCCATTGTAGTATCCAATAAAGCGGTATATAATGACTGCAAAGGTCAAATGCAAGCTGCAGTATATTATTATAAAGAGGCTGCAACACTCTTAGAACTTGCATGGAAGATACGAAAAGATGATCCTCTGGCCAATGAATGGTGTCAAAAATCACATGATTATGTTAACAGAGCTGAAGCCTTGGAATATCAAAGTAATTTTTTTTTGTTGAGTACTCCATAGAAAAATGTAAAAGAAATATTTTTACCTATTTACCATACTTTGTATGCATGATTTTGTGGATGACATTTTTTGTATCACTTATATTTGGGCAATAATAATAGGTATTACAAAATTATTTCAATTTTGGGAATGCTATTAAATTATTTGGGAAGACTTACTACTAATTTCCATCTATGCTGATGACCCACCGTGTACCATTTTAATCTTGAAATTGATTTTCACATTGCTATAAGCAAATTTAAGAAAATTAGGAGCATATTTGACAGAATACATTTATTATTTAGTATCAAGTATACATTTTAGAGATATTTCAAGTTTAATCTAATTATTTTTATTTATTAAATTTCAGTATTTTTGGTTTGAAATGAAATATATCCAGTCATCATACTACATGAAGTCTTTAGGACATGGCTCTTCTTGATAAAATAAATAGTTGTTTTAATTTAAATTGTGACTAAATATTAGTAATATAGTAATTTAAAGGAACATAGAAAATTGTTTACTTGTCTTATTATTCTTCCTATCTATTGTTTTCCTGTTTTGTTAGTGGAATTTGGGGAGACAAACAAATTCTTCATCCTTTTAAACTTATACAATCTGATTAGAAAATCTCAGTTTAATAGTTTATAGTTAAAAGATTAAAATATGGTTTTGTTTAAAAATGTTATTATTATTAATTATTTCACTTAACACACATTTTAAATTAGTACTTGAACAAGATGTTTATGGTTCATAATTAGTTACTTTCACCATTTTTAATAACTTGACTTAATAAAATATATAATATAAGCGCCCGTTGTAGCCCAGTAGGTAATTGTAAATAGTAAACTTCATTATTTTGTATCAACTAATTATGTGATTAAAAATAGGTAGATATTGTTAAAAAAAAATTCATAACCTAACAAATAATTAACTCTTGAATTTAAAGGTGATAACTAGATTATGAACAATTAACAATTCATTTTATTTTGGCATTAGACGACCATTTATATTAATATTATTAATTTATAATCAATTATTCAATATTCATAGTTTATGATGCTTATTTTGAATTTTATAGTTCAAAATGAAGCTGCCAACAATATGGAAAGTATAAACCAGGATAAAGTAAGGCTAAAACAATGCAAATATTTACTCAAGCAAGCTTTGGATATTGATGAGTCAGGAAAAGAGGATTTGGCTATTGATACGTATACGAAAGCAATTGAATTATCATTAAAAGTGGTAATTAAAAATGATTTACTTAATAAAATGTTTACACATTTTTGTTATGTTATTAAATTAGTTATTAAATATCATATTTGTATGAATCCTTGCATCTAATATGAAAAAATGTATTGTTTATTTTAGAAAAAAGAAATATCAGATGAAGAAATGATAAAAAATTTAACAACCTTAATTGAAAGAGCTTTAGATCGAGCAGAAAAACTAAAACAATCAAAGGAATCAAATTTGTGTAATAGCTCCAATAATACAGGTATCTTATGAGAGTGAAGTAATTTTATTAGTTTCTTTTACATTATTGCATGTAATTTATTAACAAAATATTTATTTCTGTTTGAAAGAATTATCCACTCTTCCATACAATATGGATATCCAGGGCCCCTACAAGGGGAGAGCTGTTAGACCTGGAGTACAGGGGGTCTGGAATTTTATGGGCCCATTGAAATAAATTTTAAATATAGATAGAAATACTTATTTTGTGATATAAATTTATATTTGAAGTGTTTGCATAAACTTCCTTTAGCGCTTTACCGAACCGTTATTGCGCCGTTAATCACTAACAGTTCTGTAAATAAAACTGTGTGTTGCTGGTCTTCCGATGTAAACTAACCGATTTTTGTTGGGTAACTTACAGATCGATGAAATATCATGGATGTAATCAATGTTATTTGTGGTTTAATTTATTTGGTAATCGTGGTTATCAATAATTTAATATTTCTGTATGCAATACTAGCATAGTTATACACAATCATTAACTTTATAGAATGAATAAATTACAGGCACCGGTAACAAATTTACAGACTGTTCTTAACGATTGATTACCTAGAAATTGTATATGGGACACCCATATCGTTTGTAATGGGTTGTATTTTATTGGGAGTTTTGTATAGGGCCCACAAACATATTAAGTACAAGGACACAAGATTTGATGTGGGGGGCCTGTGGATATCTATATATTATTTTATATTCAAAATGTAAAGAGTAAAATTATAAATAGACAATTTATTTTTTATTTAATTGTTATTAATAGTTATATTTTTTTACTGCCATTGTGATAATAATTCATTTTTATAAATGTTCAAAATTAAAGCTTTATTTGAATTAAATTTTAGTTACCAGTATTAAAATGAGGAAATGTGTATACATACATTCCATGGTATACAAAATGACTTATTTTTTTAATGTTCATTAATTTGATGTGATACTATAAGTTATTACTTAATTTTATTTATATTTTATTTTGAACTTCATTCATTAAAAAAAAAAAAACACAAATTAACATTTAGATTGCTACTTGCATAATATATTTACAAGTTAATGAACATTTTGAATGTAATACTTGTGTTCTTGAGTTTTTTTTTGGCAATTATAGTTTGTTAATTGTGATAGCTATTCAAACCATATTATCATCACAATTTTTTGTTTGGGTACAATAATACAAATGTAAAGACTGTACATGTTTAATTTTGAAACTAAATAGTAATTACTATACGTTGATCTCATTTATTTTAAACTTACCTCATAGTATTATTACTTAAAATTGAATGTTAATTCTCACCACAACATTTTTAAATTCAACACTTTGACTTCCATGTGACCGTCAGCATTTTCACAATATGTATTATCGATATGCCAAACATATTTTCCCATGCCATTCCTAGTTTGGACATACTATTATATTAGAAAAAATATTTAAAAAAATAAAAATAATATTTTTTACACTTTTTAGTACATTATTGTAGTGCCATAGAAAAGTTTATAATTTAAAACAATATTAATTTACGTTTGCTGGCGGTCATGTGGTGTGGTAGTAATGATCAACTGTGGCGCTGGCAGTCTATACAATCTGAGAAATACAGATGACCGCCGGCGGTCACATGGCAGTCAACATGTGAATTGTTGGTATATTATAATTTGTTTTATGTGTACATACATGCATTTAAAGGATTAATTTAAAAATTTGAATAATATTAAAATATAGTATTTTCTGTCGAATCTAGGTCTAGTGTTAGAAAGTCATGTGTTATAAGGTCAGATATTATAATATTAAGTGTCATAAAAATCAAATGTTATAAAATATATTTCTCATAAAAATCATACGTCATAAAAGTTATGTACCTATTATAAAAATTACAGTAGATATAAAAAATTGAATTAACTATATATTATGTGTGAATTAAAATGTTAATGTTAAACAATTTAAAAAAAAGGAATAATTGTTGATGAGAATGAGAATGATCATTAGTTGAAAAAGGCTTACCTTTTGGATCAATTATATGAATATTATTTTTTATGATAGTTTGTATCCGTGCTCCGCATCGACAAATCCAATAAAATACAAGATTATTGTCAATTTTTCGTTGATATTGTCTATTGCATATATATAAATAGTCATTAATATCCAATGTATCACGCTTCTCATGAATGAACGGAGTGAAGGTCAAACTTAATTCCATTTTCATTAAATTATACAAAAACTTTAAAAAATAACTTTTTGTAGACTGAGTTACTAATGACAAACTATATTCTTAACTGCCTCTTGCACGATATAATTGTGCATCACCACGCCGCCCCGATAACAAATAAAGATAATATTTAGCTAAAACGATTAAACGATAAGGAACATGTATGTATGTAGGTACTCTAATAATATTATATTATAACACATGATTTTTATGAGAAATCCGTTTTATAACACATGACTCTTATGAGACTTAAATTTATAACTCTTGACTTTCTAACACATGACTTTCGAACACTTGACATAGTACCTTTTCTGTCCATTATATTTTAAGTTATGAAACATTGTCATATTCTATAAAAATATTAAATAACACCATACACATTAAAATAATTAAATTGTATTATTTAATATTTGTATAATTTTCTATATTCTAATAAGTTATCATGGGTGTTCAAAAATGAAATAGGTTACCTATTGAGTTAAAGTTATATTTTTTTTTTTTGTGTAGTAATTAAGAGTACTAATTTAATCTATACATTCTTAAATTTAGAACTGCAGACTACTTGCTGAGTTTTAATTAAAAATACATACTATTTTTTATTAAGAAACTGTATTTTAGTGTTAAAAATTTTTTTTTTCACTATAATGAAATTGTGAATTAAGTGGCTTATATTTTATAACAAATTACATTTTCTATGACATTTAAAAAGAAATAGTTTTAAAAAAAAGCTCATGTTAACATTAAGTATAAGTTCTTAAGGCTGATAAATTAGTGGTTTTAGTATATTTATTTTATTTATGTAACTATTGATACCATCTTATACCAAAGTTCATAAGTGTATTTTCAATTTTGTGATTATACAATAACCGCTTAAACATTTCTTTAAAAATTTATTAAAATATTTTAAAATTTTTCAATTTTCATTTTCTTTAAACATTCCTACTATCCATGCTCTTAAAGAACATTTACTACTGTGCTACCTTGAACATTGTTTGATATTTTTTCAATTTATTGTATCAGATTATAATTTATAACTATTTAAAATTTATCAGTTAGTTTTATTTATTGATTAAAATTTTAAATGTGTATTGTATTTTGAAAATAAAATATAACTTAAGAAATATTTTATTATTGTTCAATTTTATGAATGTAACATTTAAGACCAAACATATTTGTTTTAGTAAATACTAAATCCATTTTATATTTTGTTAAATGCCAAATATATTTAAAATGTCTTATGATTTAAATATTTATGTAAAAAATAAAAGTTTTAATTTTCAGAAATTAACTGTCTAAACTTGTTGGGTTTATGAACAACCATACAAAAATATTAAGAATAAAAACAAGGACTAGTACAAAATTAAATTCTATTAATTTTCTTCAATTGACTAAAAATATTTTGTCTCTTAAATAAAAACTATAACCTATTTAAATATAATATTAACATTAATATCATGCATATATTGTTTCCGTTAATGTAACATTCAGATTTTAGTGTTCATATTATAATATATTAAAAATCTAGACACAAGTTACATTTTAAAGTTTGTACATTTTTAGAAAGTTTAGTCTCGGGTTTAATTTTTTGAACTCATTACATTTTATAAGATTGAATATTCAGTGAGAGGGTATTTCGAAATCTCAGAAATCTAAACTGGCCAACAACATCAGCATTGGTGATTTCAGAATTGGTTTCCCTTTTATAATGGTAATCTGCTCTATAAAATGCATACTCTCGGTATAGTATTATAATACTAGTAACAATAATGGTCATAATTTTGTGACTTGTCATATTCATTTTTTCACCTTTTTTTAATATTGTAATAATCTGAGTACAAACACAAATTATTATTTTTTACTACCATTATTATAAAATATATAATATACTTTTATTATTTGCTTTACGTTTAAATAAAAATGTATTATTACCACTTTTTATTTTAATTTAGTATTTTACATTCCTATTTCCTATGCATAGATTATAAATTACGAAAATATATAGTATGTTATAAAATAATAAAATTCAAGAAAATAAGATAATATTTAGTGAAAATTATATTAATTATATTTTATACAAATTTTATATATATCATGTCAAATATAAATCGTAAAGAGTTATTACGTTGTATAAAAGCAGTCGTATACCAATCTTTACAAGCATAAGGCGTATTTATTTTGTCCTACATTTTCTTTTTACCATTATATAATATTCTATTTCAAAAAACAAGAGGTTAAATCTGTATCACTGTGTCATGTAATTTACTACTTTAATCTTTATAAAATTTTCTCTGCACGTTTAATAATAATACATCATTAAATTATATTTTACTTAAGTTGGATTGATTATGTGTTGTGATAGGGTGGGATTTAAATTTTAATATTTTGATTTGCGGATAGCAAACCTTTAACATTTTATAATATTTTGTTAATCAAAAACTATGATTTTACAGTCTGGATTTTTTTTCACTAAACACATCATGAAAACAAAATTATTAGTGTTTAAAGAACAATCAGGACATATTTAATTTTTAAGTGTATTATACTACTATACTAATGCATGTTGTTTTATGAACTATTTAATAATAAAATCTAAATCTAAATTTTTATTTAGCATAGAACCAAAATAAAATATTACGAATATATCTTAATTTTATTATTAAATTATTTGCTGAACTTTTAATGTGAATATAACATATCAAATAAATACATTTGTATATTAATTTTCAGCGGTAATTCATAAGAAAATTGTTCAAAATCAAACCCCTAAAGTATTAGAAACATCTAAAGGTGATCTTTATACAGAACCAGAAAAACGAGTATTATTGTTTACATCAAAAATTAATAATAAAGAGTATGTTCCTTTCATGGATGTTGATCTTTTAGAGAGGTAAATTCAATAAATCTATAATATTCATACACAAGCACTTCAAAACTTTTTTTAAAAGTAATATTTGTATTTATACTATTTTCTGAAAATTAATAAATAATCAATTCAAATTATCACTATTCCATGTTTTTTTTACCTATTTAATTTCTACTCAAAAATAAAAATTTAATAATTCAAAACATCAATATATTTGTTTTAAAAGGTTTCAGTTAACAATTCCATTCACCGACAGTGATGGTTTGCTGACATTATCATCGGAACAAAAAAAAAAAATTGTTCAATGGATAAGACCAGATCAATTATGTTCCGATCCAAAAATGGTTGTTGGAGACTCCATAGATTTTTACAGCATAAAGCAAACAGTAATAAAAAAAACTTATTGCATGATATTAAAATAAACTGAAGTATTGTATTTAAATAGGTGTTACTATGTTAGCATTAATGAATTAAAACAAAATCGCAACCATCAATAATTTACAAGACAGTTTTCATTTTACTGTCATCTTGGTATAAACATATTTAAAATGATTTATATTAATAGAAATAAAAAACTAATAGAACTATAAATATGATCAAAAGATCTATTTAAACAATTTTATATTTAGTTGTTTTATCTCAGTATTTTACATATATGATTAACTATATAAAAGTTTTATTCTCTACGAATTATAAAAAAAAAAAAAATTATATATATTTTTATTTTACAGAAAGATTTAATTATTTTTGCTGTAGATCGTGACGGACTGTTCATTTGTAGCATCATTAGCTGTGTGTGCTGTGTTTGAGAAAACATTCAAACAAAGATTGATTACGTCGATTATCTACCCTCAAAAACACAATGGACAACCCGTTTACAATCCATTTGGTAATGTATTATGTAATGGCATTATTTTTGTTACAAAATTTTGAACTACATGATACTTACGTGGTTTTTACTTTATTAGGAAAATATATGATCAAATTGCACCTGAATGGTATACAGCGTAAGGTAATAATAGATGATTTATTGCCAGTCGGCCAGTATAACTCATTATTGTGCTCGCATTCATCAAATAAAAATGAATTTTGGGTTTCTCTTATAGAAAAAGCATACCTCAAAGTAATGGGAGGTTATGATTTTCCGGGATCGAGTAGTGTAAGTTCACTAAAATACTAAATCATTGCTGAAATGTTTTTAACTTACTAAAACTGAAAACCAATGATTATCTATTTTTGTTATTAACTTTTTGTTGTATGTTGATTTTAGAATATTGATCTTCATGCATTAACTGGCTGGATACCTGAACGCTGTGCCATTCGTTTAGATGAAAAAACATTTAATGCTGATGGTTTGTTTGAGACTCTCTACACAAGATTGTGTAAAGGTGATGTATTAATTACTGTCGCTACATCGCCAATGTCAGAAGAAGAAGAGAGAAGAACTGGTCTTGTTTCTTCACATGCATATGCCGTTTTGGCTGTGCAAAAAGTTAATGTAAACTATATAAATTACAAGTTAATTGATTTAATACTGCAATCATACAAATATTGTTTAAAATTATTTCAGGATTTAAAACTGTTGAAATTGAAAAATCCTTGGGCTCACGTACGGTGGAAAGGACGTTACTCAGAGTTAGATGAAAAGAGTTGGACATCTCAGTTAAAAAAAATGCTCGACTATGATCCAATGAGTGCGGCTACATTCGATAACGGAATCTTTTGGATAGATTACACATCAGTAATTCATCATTTCGATGTATTTTGTATGAACTGGAATCCAGCAATATTTCCATACACATCATGCATACACAAGTACATATTAATTTTTTGGAACTAAAAATACCTATATTTAAACTAAATTGACACAATTTTTATTTATTACTAATATTTTTAGGACTTGGAATACTGGAACAGGTCCTATTTCTGATTTATACAACATAACTGAAAATCCACAATTTTTTCTTGATGTTGGTAATATTAACAGTGGTGCTGTTTGGATACTATTAACCAGACACATAACTGAGTTACAAGATTTCAAAGAAAATCGTGAATATATAAGTGTTTTGGTGTACAAAAATAATGGAAAACGTGTTCATTACCCAAGTATATAGTTAACCAAATAAATAATGAAATAACAATATTTTGGTACGTTTTTATTTTATTTCTTCTAGACGATCCTGAACCATATATATCTGGAACTCGCATAAATAGCCCTCATTACCTTTGCAAGATTGTTATTAATGATAAGACACCATCCAAATATACATTAGTCGTGTCTCAATATGAAAAAATGAATACAATTAATTATACACTACGGGCATATGCTACATGCCCCTTTACAATGAAGGAGCTTGGTAACTCGTATGATCCCAAATTCAAAACGGTAATTTTTTTCTATTAGAATCAAACATTGAATAACGAATATTATTACAAATTTAAATATAGACTGTCAATGGTGAATGGAAAGGAATAAGAGCTGGTGGATGTCTAAACCATAGTACTTATAATGATAATCCCAAGTTCAAATTAACAGTAGATGGATTATCTGACACTGAAGCATTACAAATTGAACTAAAGGCACCAAAACAGTATCAAGTTGGAGTTGAAATATCATGTGTTGGCTTAAATAATACAAACGCTACAGCCAAGTTTAAAAGCAAATCTTCTGGAAGCTACAGGTTACTATATACTAAGTATATTATGTTAGACATTAGTATGCCTTTATTGTGCACTAATATCAAAAATGAAATGAACATTATTTTTTTATTTTTTTTATTATTTAAAATTTAAACTGAAAAAATATTAATGGTTTTTTTAAATGTATATTATCTATTACTAATACACACTAAAACTTTAAATTATATCAAATTTTATTTATTCAGTTAAATCACATTGCTTAAGTTAAAAAATTATTGAGATGATTAGATAAATTAAAAATATACTTTTTTTAGATTGTACAAATTATTACAATATTATTCACTGGATTTATTAGTGTTACGTGTGAATATATTTAAATATTTGCCACGTGTCATTTCTTTAGATTCCTCTAAGCCTAAATTATAGGCAAAGTCGTATAGAGACTTTAATTCATCTAATAGTGGAGGCAATGGCATCTGACTATAACGTTGTACAAGTAGCATATCATGGGCATCTGGTGGTTGCTTCCATGATGGTTGTTTATCAGTCGCACTAGATGCGCGTATATGTTGTGCAAAACCGGACATGCCAGGCATTGGTTCAGGCCAAAGTTCTGGCGACGACCGATCAAGCGTTTCCATTGCCACTAAACACTGTTGTTTTTGTTGATCAAGTTCTGGCATAGTCTTCTCAGCTGGGCAGATGATGTAATACACACATTGATCTGGACATTCGGCTTCATTTGACATATAATAAAACAAATAATTATAAGCAATTTATATAATTTTAATTTGTATTAGTACTTAAATACAAAATAACAAATAACCAATGTATTAATTAAATAGAAAAACCAAACAGTAGTAAGTGACTTATTTCAATAAGATTTAAATTATAAAAAATTAATTTTTATAACTATCAATTATGTATACCTAATATTATAAGTGCTCGGGATTTACGTTTTAACAGTTTTCATTGAGAATGATATTAAGAAATTTTTATTAAATAACAATAAAATCTATGTGTGAAATCGATTTATAAAAATTAAAAATCAACATAACATTAAATCGCAATTTTTATTCTCGTATTTCTGTATCCTCTAAATAATATTATGTGCTATTTAGTATTAAATTATCTCTTAATTTATAATCCTTTTTGATTTCAGATCCGGATATGTGATTCTAGAATTAGCTGATATTCAGCCTGGAACATATGAAATAATTCCTTCAACATACCTGCCTGGTAAAGAAGGGCCATTTATATTAACTGTAAATGCATCTTGCTCAGTTAGTATTAATCAAATTCGATAGATTAATCTAAAAATTTGTTGTTAACTAATGTAAACTTGTGTAATATTTATTACTGATATTTTTTAAGTTCTCTATAAGAGATAAATAATTTTATATTATTTGTGTTAAGAAAACGTTTTGTATGCATTTGTAACATAATTAAATTACCATACATTACATAATGTAATACATATCATTCATGTATAAAAGAAAGAATATTGTTCTTAATTAACAATTATTAACCATTATTTAACCTAATGCTGCCTAATTTATTTAAGATTATTATTTTTTTAACTAAAATATTAATGTAATTTTGTACCTAATGAATATCAGTGAATTAACTGTAACATATATATTATTATATATACATACTGTTATACAAATAAATACATTTTTTGAGTAAACAAATTAACTGAGTACTAAAATAAAATTAACTACCTACAAAAATTGGACAGGGTAAATGTGTATAAAAAAAACAAACAAGACTAGTTTTGTTATAAATAAAATTATTAATAGTTTATTAATTAAAAGTTCAGAAGAATATTATAAGAACTTAATTTTCATGATGTAGGTATAATCAAAAATCAATAGTTAGGTACATATAATATAGATATAGAAAAAAATTATAAAAAAAATATTGTTATAAAAAGTAATACATTTTTTTTTAATTCTCAGCCGCTGTTGTAGTATTTTGATTTTTAAATCTGTCAATGATAGGCAAATGTCCACCTGCAGTCTTGAAAGCGTAATATCCTGAACCCAATGTTATTACAAATACTATACACAATGCAAGTGTATTAAAAGAATATTGATTGAGCAATGTTATTTCTGATACAACTAAGTGCGAAATAACGACATACAAAATAAAGTTTTTATTGTCTGTGTTCAATCCATGGAAAAAAAGTATTTCCCAAAATATGTGTAGAAGTATGATGAATGCAGTGAAAATTGAAGATACAATACAAAATGCGCTGTATCCACCACGGAGTCCCATTGTTCCTGGTCCACCAACTTCAGCAAGTATGTTGATCAAAGCAAATAGACCGCTCATGACGCCAAATCCCAGACCGGAAACATATGACAACATGTGCTTGTTATTGGACACTAACGAGTGTACCACAAACCGTTTGAGTCCACGTTCTGCTTTGCGTAACAGCAGATATAAAAAGTAACGGAAGAGTTCTTGTACCAATACAGATACGATCACTCCGAACCAGACCTGCTGCTTGCTGGGGAAGACGAACCACACTATCGACGAGAATAGTAGACTGAGCAGCCAGAAAAACGAGCTGGCTATCAATATGATGACACGTACAGGATCATTCATGATGGTCACAATGAACATTGACAACGCCGGGCCGAAAGCTGTCAGCGCACAACCAGTAAACTCCAGTAACGTCATTGCGAATTGGCGTCACAGCAACGTTCCGCAGCGAGTAAATTATCGAAAAACGTCAACACTGAACAGTACACACGCACATTCTTTGACAAAAACCGAACAATGATTAATATCTCTAGTAGTCAGTATTTTTGTTTATAGCTAATTGATTGTTGGTAGAAAAATCGTCGTTTCGCACCACGGAGTATTAACATACAGGACGTAGGTACCATACACTGAGCGTTTTATATTATTATTATGCATAAAATATACGAATTGTGTATAAAGTCTGGCTTACCGGTTTAATTTTGATCGTGCGGCTTACATCAAAGTTTACTGAACAAGTAGAAAAAAAAACAATGATGGACGACGGAGAGCGGACCGCGGTTCCAATGATATCGGTTTGTTTTGAGTGGGTGAGAAATTATGTTATTGTAAGTTGTATTAGCTGCTGCAACGATGCAATCGACGTCTGACGATCCAATTTACGATTGACGACAGTTGAACCCGACGCCTGACCAGAGCATCTCGTAATTATTCGTATAGTGAATACATTAATGATATAGGTATAATGTTCGTTTATTGTATGTACTATGTTTTATTGTTTTAAATAAATACTATACATCTTTTATCACGAATTTTGTTCCGAAATTTCGATTTGTGCAAGGCGGTAGGCGTCTTGGTAACTGGTTAGCGATCGGCTTACCACATGACCATAGTAGCATCACAGATAAAATGAAAACAGATTGTGCATGTAAACAAAAACTGGTTGATGCAATCCACGGCTTTAGAGTTTAGATAGAATCGTTTTTCTTATAAAATGATATTATATCCAATATCCATGACAAAATAGATTTTTTCACGAATATATCGTTGAATTCAAATTTCACACCATCCATTACAGTGACCCGCTTGTAACCTACTGTACAGCAGAGCGACACCCACTTGCCCACCTTTTTATGTTTAATCGATGTTAGTTCTATACCAGTTAACCACTTAACTGAAATTTGTCTAAAGACAGAGTAAAAATTAAATCTTATATTATTGTGAACTTGTAATGTAATTGAAAATTTGAAAATATGAGTTTTCACAAATTCAAATTCATATTAAAAACGGAAAGTGTTAGGTACGATCTACAGATATTTTTCTGCTGAACTCAAATATTTTTTCTAAATACAAATCGGATTATGTTAACTAACTTTAATTTTGTCAAAACAATAAGTAAGTTGTCGTAAAATTCTTATAGTAGGTAAATTTTATATCGTAATCCAGTTATTGACATGTGCGAGAGTGGTACCCGCATTGAATTTCACTCGTTTCACAATAATTATTTACAACTAACTTTTTTATAACAATGTCGTAGACATGATTTCTGAAAAGGGGGGGGGGGTCAAAAAAAACAAAACAACATACCTAAATGGGAGGGTAAAATTGGAAAATCCTTCACCATCTCAAAACTTTACAAAGGTAATAAAAAGCCAATGGAGGGAGGTCTGACACCAAATCCCCGCTGTCTACGTCACTGACAACTAACACATATAGATCACCGCAGGTGCGTAATTATGGTGGGTTGTGGGTGAGAGAGGGATAGATCCTCTCAGAGCATTTATAACATATATGTTATAAAAGAAAATTAGAGTTTCTTTTATAAACCGTACAAACTACGAAAAAAAATTATATAAGTACATTATATTATATTATATTACACCCAAATCAATTTAATATTTCCCATTTAGAACAAATTCACCTCAGGCTTTAGCTACTAATAATTTTTTTTAAACATACGAACATCAGCGAGTTAAGAACTATGGTTCTAAAAAAAAATTCAAAACCATCATTCTTAACTCGTTAAAATTCGTGAAAAAAAAATCAAAATTCGTTATGCACTGCTTAAACGTAAAATCGCAGAACTTTGGAAGGATATATTCAACTATTTAAAACTTCCAAAGTAATGATTTCCGCAAATTTTTTTCTGCATCATCGTTCTTTACTCGTTGAAAAAAATGCTGTGCAGCTAAAGTGAATTTATGCTGAATATATTATAATATTGTATTATTGTATAGGTACTAAATTGTGTAGAATTTTAAAGCAAAATTTAATAATTTGTGTATAATATATTAGTTTTAGGATTTTTGGTAAAATAGTACCCATTTCCATCTACCACCCACCACTGTACTAGAAAATGTAGTTATATTTATTATATTTATTTAGTAATTTGTGTGGAAAATATGCCTATTCCACCTCCCAAGACAAATTTCTTATTACGCTACTGGGTCACGGGCGGCTAAGGCGAGATTAAAAATTGACTAAATGTTGCCCCTTAACACAAATTTCATAGTTTTCATAGTACAATACATTACATTAAATTTATACTCGAACTGTACATAATTTGTAGTGCAGCAGTACAATAAATAGTTGAACACCACATAAAACACTATTATAAAAATTGATCGATTATAGAATTTGGACAAACTTTCAGTGTTCTTGTGTTGAGTAACTATTTATGATAAACCATTTCAAATTTGAAATAAGAATTAACTACATGTTATAACTTGAAAATGAATGAATTGCTCCGAATGGATGGGATAAAAAGTAAATAAAAAATAGAAACATAAATTAAAAATAATTTATTTCATTCTCATTTTGTGATGGAACAATACAACAAAATTATATAGAAATTTCCCCTCAAGCAAAGAGTCACTTGTGGCTGACTTTTTAATCATGTCTACCATGTTATTTTTTAAGTCTCTTATCACACATACCTATTATGCTAAGTACCTAGTATAGATTGTATATTTCTTACAAAAAAAAAAAAAAATATAGAAATTAAAAATACTGTAAATAGTAAATACAAGTTATGATACAATTCAAAATTTGAAGAACACTTCAGATTTTGGAGTTTTATTAAAATAGAAAAATGTTGTTTTTATAATAAAATCATTTTAACCTAAGTTATTTTATAGGCACTTATAACTATGAATGGTTTTAATGTTATTAAAAACAATAATTAAACATTTAAATATATTATATTCTGATGAGAAAGTAGCTACCAATCCACAGCCACAATCATGATCAGTAGTAGGCTGTAATGTGGTACCTTTATAATTGAAATTATGCATAAATTAATTAGCATAGGGAAACATGATTTATTTACAACAATTACTGTATTAAATTTAAGTTAAATAAGGCATCTAATAGTTATTATATACATTATTAAGAGTATTAATTATTGAAAATTTTTTCAGTTTTTATTAAATACAAATCATTACCAGTTGTACTATATTTTTATAAATGAGTTAATAATATAACAAATTGTATACAATTTAAGATCAGTAAGAACTGAAATACATTAGTTTAATCTAATGTTATAACACATAAAACCGATCTTGAATTATCTTTTTCTTGATGACGTCTATTATTTCTACTACTCCCAGAGCTACTAGCTACACAGTTATTGGACCCTGTGATTGAAATGTTTGGAAGGTAAAGATTATTTAACATAGAGGTTGATTCCATTAACGGTATTAATGGTGGTACATCAGATTCGTCACTTAGTATTATAACTGGTTCATACTTTGAATTAGCTGAAGTTGATTGATCAGAATCGTCATTTAACGTAATAACTTGTCCATACTTTGAATCAGCTGAAGTTGATGGATTAGAATCTTCATTTAATGAAACAATGGGTTCATACTTTAAACTACCAGAAACCGATGATGTTGAATTATTTTTTATACTTAAGTCTAACACAAGGTCACTTTCAGAAGGATCTGTTAGATCTTCAGTTTCTATAACATGTTCAGATTTTATCACAGGTTCTTCCACTTTTGATGGATTATATTTAAAACGTTTTGGTTTTGAAATAATTTCATCGTTATCAACATTGTCTACATCACTATCACTATTACTATTATCTGCATCATTATCATCGTCAGAATCTGACAATGTAAATACTTCTATGTTGTTTGTAGATCCACAGTCATTTGTTCTAGAATTGTTTGAAAATTCTTTATTTTTTCTCTCAGACCATGTTCCATCTTTTAACAAAACAACATTTTCACATTCTTCGCTTAAATCTGGACTTTGAAGCATGTTTAAAAAAAACTCATCAACTTCAATGTTTTCAAACTTAAGTTTTTTTTTACATAATGGGCATGTCCATGTTTGCTTTTGTTCATTCATCTGTAAAAATTGTATTGCATCGAAACACTGTAAATGTATGCAGTCTACACCTCGAGCAGGAAGTTTCATTCTTAATTTAGTTAATGGATCCTTAACAGTAGCAAACATAGAATCTACACCCATATCAGCATCATTTTCCATAGATTTTTTAATGAGTTCTTTAGTTTTATAGGAGGCTCGTACAGGTCTTTTTTTAAGTTCTACAAGAAGATCATTCCAAGTCAATTTGTTGGCCACATAAACACCAGCCATATATTCGTGTGGTTCTTCTGACCATGTAATTTTTAATGTGTTCTGTAAACAATTTCTTAAATCTGTTTGTTGAGTAATATCTATAGGAACATTGCACCGCCACGGAGTGATGCCTGCTTTTGTTGGGATGTTTAATGTAGGTAACTTACATTGACGATCATTAACGGAAACTGTAATATTGTAAGGTAAACGTTCAGTAACATTTTCATCAAGTCCAACTTGTAGTAATCTTAAAATAATTTGAATTTTATATTCTTGTCTGGCAATATTCCATGATTTAACAATAGAATGTCTAACATTATCTGTTAGATAAAATAGCCCAGTAAAGTTGGCAGAATCAATATTAGTCTGGCAGTACATCGGCATTAATAATGTTTGTACTGTCTTAAAGAATGGTAAGTGTTCAAATTGTATAGCTGGACTTGGGGTTTCAACAAAAGGTTGTATAGGATTTGGTCTTGGTGGTGTATAAGATTGGCTATGAATTTGAATGTTGTTTCGAGGTTGTCGTAAGAACCGTTGCAAAAAATTTGGCTGTTGTACAACCGGGGCCTGCGGTGGTTGTTGAGGTTGTTGGTTTTGTTGTGGTCTAGAGTTATAGACTTGTATAATTTTTTGTTTCAAAACTTTGGTTTTTGGTGTAGGAGCAGATAATAAGGTTAAAACACGTTTGCGTAAAGATTGTTTGCTACCAGATTTGTTATGCTTAACAGCTTCTAAAATTTGCTGTAGTTCATTTAGTCTTAAATCATATACCAACTGATGAATGTATTCAATATCCGCCTAAAATCAAAAAACAATAACAAATTATAGTTTAACAAGTAAGTAACTTTATACAACTAAAGATGGGATAAAAAATTTAATAATTTGTAATGCAATAATAGCTAAAAATATTACTTCATCATTTCATGTACATTTGTAAAATGTATAATTTATTTTTTTTTAGTTATTTATAATAAATGTCATACTCATTTGTAATTGGCACTAAAAATAATAGCAACATTTATACAAAAATATACCTACTTAGGTATAATATTTTTATTTATTCATTTATGTATATTATCAACAGGCTTAAATAGCTTTTCCAGCTAGGAACGCCTTAATAAAATAAAAAAAAAATTTATTCATTTAAAATAGGTAAGTACTCTTTCAATTTGTCAAGTTCTTGGGAAAAATTAATGATATCTATAAATTTGTTAACAAGTTAGCCTGGGGGTCGGCAATATCCAATATTCATCGGTCAAATCCGGCCCATGGACGGGAAATAACTGGACCGCCAAGAATATTTTTTTTTAATGCTGTTTTACGCACATCATAGATATTTGATCTATTTTTATGTTGTATTTTGGCTTCACATATACATATAACTCTGTTCTCCAAAATGACGTTTTTAAAGAATAAATATCGTTCAAAATTAACTGATCTCCGCCTTGAAAACCCTGCGCATTAGTTGTTCTCCAAGAGTATCAAATTTAAAAAAAAACTAGTGAATATTATTTAAATTAATTTATTTTAAATAGCTTAAACTGTATTTTTAACACAAAAATAAACACATTAGGTATATTAACTAGTTATATTACTTTTTTCTGGCCCTTAAAAATATTTTTTCAAATTATCTAGTCTGCTATAGAATTTAATTGTCAACCCCTGAGTTAAGCCTATACTACAGAAGTTCTACTAATCTGCACTTAATGAGACCAGGCCCCACCTGGATTACTGGAAATCTAGATTAAACGAAACAACCATCAACTGTGCAGATTCTTCTCGGATAAAAGACTATGTGCCATTGTTATCTAAAATTTTGGTTATGGTCTGTTATCGCCCTGCCATAATACCGCTAATATATTTGTTTTTAATAATATACAAAAATATGATTCATTAAAAATTATAATCAAATATCTATCAAAAAATTGTATTATTAAATTTACGATTACGGTATATTAATTAATATGGTATCACAATGTAGGCTAAAATTTTCCCTACATTTTGAGAGTAAGCTCCAGAGGTAGTGTCTATAAAGTTGTACTTAAGGTTAACTTCACCATGATAATAACCTACTTCTCGAGTGTAAATAATGTATTATTTGGCTTTATTCTATGTACATTCAATTTTATATAACTATGTTTAAATTTTCGCTTGGCGACTGCATAATAAAATAATAATAATAATAACAATTAAAACAGCATCAACATTCAACATGGCACTTAGTTATAGTGATTCATTTATTCAAAGCTAATTTATTTAGGTACCTAACAACAACTAAATATTAAGTTTACAATTTTAAGAATAACATGTTATTTAGGAAGGTATGCAATATTGCGATGTGTAATTAATTGTAATGGGTAGATTTATGGATAAACGTTAAGCAATAATTAATAAAGAGCTTATTATCTAGGGGTAATACTTTTAAGATAATCACTTTAATATCTACCGTAGCCCGTGTAGGTCAATACCTATGCTTAGTTGATTTAGTATGTTATTACTTATTAATTATTACAATAATATAATACGGGTAGGTAAAACTTACAATCAAATTATTAACCGATTTCGCCATTTTAGATTCAAGAATGACCAACGCGATCCTGAATTGAGTGAAAATATCACGTTTAAAACGTGTTTAATAAACAATCATTGAGTGGTTTTTCGTCCAAATCATCACTAGGACTAGGTTAACAGTTAGTAAATAGTGTTAATGTTAAAACGATTCATAAACGAACGGTACACAATACACAATATTATACTTAATAATAATAGTTTTGCGATCTGTATAAAAAAACCAAACGGTGCTGCAAAATATTATTTTTCCAATTAAAATACACTGATAACATTTAGATTTTATAAGTTTCAGATTTCCGTCAATCTGCAATCGTACACACTGGTCGAAAAAAAGATGAGCGTATAAGGTATAAACCGCAAACTAAGTGTGGTTGAGTAGCCGGACAGTTCTTCCCCTGAGACAATCATGGCGGAACTTCTGCAGCGGAAAACGTTTAGCAGAACCATGGACTGGAAACGAGCAGCTTATCACGGCCACAAATGTATGTTATGTTCAAGAGGCAATGTGCGGGGGCTCGCCTGTGTTCCTGGAGTTCACAGCGCCCTCTGCATTTAACACGGACACACATCACAAATTGTGTAACCAAATAAAACCACCGGTAGCGCTGAAAACTTCAAGAACAGTATTCTTATCAGCTAAGTGACACCTTTTCGTGGCCGTCTTCCGACCCCCGCCGACCATGTCGTTACCAGTCCATTATATCTTAGTCCGTGGCAGAACTAACGCCAACGTTTGAAACGAGATAAGAACACTTCTTCCAAAATCCAAATTAAAAAAAAAAATATAATTTGAATTTTCAAATTCATCGTGACCAATATAAAAAAGTAAAAATCCCCTTAATGGTATTACCAACCTAATAACGAAAAATGTCTCAGAAAATTCCCAAATTCAATTATTGTACGATTCAAATTTTGTCCGACAACCATTTCAAACTCAAAAATATTTAAAAATAAGAAGATTAAATAAGAAATGTAATTATTCATCTTCACGAGCTATATAAATTGTATAATAATAATTTGTCGAAAAACTAGTATAATGTTGTTTAGTGTTTTCAAAATTAACAAGATATGGAAAACAAAAAACTGGTCCTAGTGCAAAATTCCTCGGAGAACAATATTCCAAACTTTGTTACTTTACCGGACACCCCTTTTTTTGCAAATTTTTATAGAAACCTATGTACTTCAACGAGTTAAGAACGACGGTTCAAACAAAATTAGATAGTAGTTATATGCTAAAGCACTTTCGATTTCTGAGTTTTTACGCATACGCTCAACGCTCTAGAAGCTCCCTACACCTACCGGCTCCGGTCGCCAGACTCGATGGCCAGTTGGAGTAACATAAGTTTATAGAAGCTCAAGCGGACCTCTCGCTGGATGGGGTCTCGACGCACCGGCTTATATTATATTCTAAAATTTCTAATAAAATTACTAAAATGTATAATTTTTACTATTATACTTTTTACTTTTGAGTTTTTGAGTTTTTGAGTGAAACCTTAGTTATAGGTAGTACTATCATAATAGTACCATTATTCTGTGCTTTTACCATAGAACAATAATGTTTTTACCGTGTGCGGAACACAAATAAAATTAGGTAAAGCAGAAAACCGTGGTAAAATGAAAAGCCCATATCAGTCATATCTAACTGATAATTCGTTCTCGTTCATATTGACATTATTATATTCCGATTGATAAATATTATATTGTGGCAACATGACCACGATTAAAGATATATCTTAAATCGTGGTCTAAACACAGGAATGCACCTTACTAACTTACACTGTACTGTGCATGCGCGTAATTTATTCTCCAGTATCATGTATTCATGTTTGGCTGTTATCAATATATTATCAAATCACTATAATACGATAATATAATTACAGGAATAATCAATCAAATTATTCAAAATTTAAACATGCTTTACTCATAACTCATAAGTCAATATCTTTTGATATTTGTATACTACCATAGATTGTATATTATTAATAATGATTTACGGCATATCTTTACCAAATAATTCATTATACATACCAGATACATTTGAAAATTTAATAATTTTCTAAACTGGTTGAGTCGTCTTCGTCTTATGCCGGGTCCACACAGAGACGACACAATTGAAACAAAACAGAAACTCTGTGTTTTTAGATAAAATCAAAACATTTTTAAAACAAATTTGTTTTTTCCAACAAATTGTTCGTGTTTTTAAAAACAAAGTCATGTCCCGAGCGGTGTCGGTAAACACTAAAAGGTTGTGATTTTATTGTTGTTTTTGTGAACATTGTCGAATGTGTGCGTGAACAATGTTTTTAAAACAACCAACAGGCAATATTATTTATCGGGATTTCGCGGGCAGTACGACTTTGATTATTTATAAATATATATATACTATATAATTATTATAATTATAAATTCGTTATCTACCGTCGTCCACTGTGGGTGGATGGAATAAATATATTTGGCTTCTTCAATTAAAATTGTTCACCACGCCACTGCTCTGCTGTACAGTAGGTTACAAGTGGGTCACTGTATAATGGGTGGTATTAATTTTGAATTCAATGATATAATATCATTGTATACGAAATAGCATTATGGTGACGGTTTGTCAATGTCTTATATTATATTGTTAAATGTTATTACTTATTATTAATATTATAAAATTACAACAAAATACTCAACTAAAATAGTTATTCTTGGTTTTTTAACAAGTAATTTAATCCAAATTTGAACTTAAAATAATTATAAAGAAATCTGAGTTTATTTTTTTTTTTAAATTTTTTGGTAACAGAATTAATAACTTACGTGGAACTTTGTTAAGTTTTAATCCTTATTAACAATAAAAGTTGAAAATTTTATAAATTAATTTGTAAATACTTAATTTGATAAATTTTGTCAAAAATTGAACTTTAAATGCTTATAAAAAAAAATTGTGCCCATATATTTTTAATCTTTTTCAACTGCTATTGTAACAATATATCAGAAGCCTTGTATTAAATTTTCACGCTTTTTAGCGCAACAAATTAAACTTTATTGATATTCATAAAAACAAAATTAAATAAAAAATTGAAACTTGAAATTGTCCGTAAAAAGCTAAACACAAGTCAAAATATTTTTAAAATTATATGGTGTATAGAAAATAAATATATAAACATTCAGTGAAATTTTCATGTATCTACAGTTATTCGTTTTTGAATTACAACAAAATAAGAAAATCGTTACACATGAGAAATCGAGTGATATATCCTATGTTGTAATAATATGAACTTCAAACGCTCATAAAAATGTAACTTGACTTCCTTATAGACATTTTTTTTGATAAAAGTAGATAAACTTATGAAAAATCTTGTATTATTTTTTCAAATCTTAGATTTAAAAATAAAATTTTTTAGAAATTTTTAACTCAAAATAATTTGCACATTTTCGTGAGTTTTACGTAATTTGTCAATATTTGAACTTAAAACGCTTATAAAAAAAAAAATATTGCTATGGATTTTTAATATTTGTCATCTATCTTTGAAAAAATATATTTGGAACCTTCTATTAAATTTTCAAGCTTTTTTACCCAAAAAATAAAATTGTATTGATATTTATAGAATAAAAAATTAAAAAAATTGGAAACTGAAAATGTCCGTAAACCACTCAAAATATGTCAAAATATTTTGAAAATGTTATGGTGTATAGGAAATGCTAATATAAATATTCAGTCAAAATTTCATGTATTTACGGTAATTTGTTTTAGAGTTATACCAAAAACCAAAATTGACTTTGTCAAAAACCGATTTTGCGTGAAAAGTTCTCGTTTTTCCTTAATTTAAACAAAGAAAATTTTCTTTTGTTTTTCAGGGTGCTTTTGAAAACTACTGAGAAATTTTTACTTTTGACCCCCCCTAAAATACTAATTAGATTCACTTTCCTATCAGAAAAGATACTGTTAAACAAAATTTAAGCACTTTTACTGTCCTAAAAGTTATTAACAGACACAAAATTAAAATTTTAAAAGAAAACACACACATCATTGAAAAATCAATACATTCATCACTCCGCTCAGAATCTCAAAATAGTCACATAAAGTATGATGAGACAATGTGACATTATTTTGTTATTCGAAAATCGCTATCAATTTTGTACCTACTAGAAACGTATTATAATAATATCGTTATTACTGAACTACTCTGTAATGTGAAATTAGCTGAAATGCATTAACTTATACTGAATTCAACAACCAATGTGTCATAGCTCGATCAATTTTCTTTTATGTATAAGTGTTAAGTGTGTTGTACAAATTATGTGTTCATAAAAGAGTGATTATTTTGTGTTGATAAAACTGTAATTTCCACTGGAAATGAGATGTAGTCATAACTTATTTTGTTAAGTATGTGACAAATATAACTTAAATTGGAGGCAAAATTCGACAAGCTATTATGATGGTGCATTTAATATATGCAATGATTTGTAAAAGGATTTAATACAAAATAAGTAGAAAATATTTATCATATGGTGTTGATTGCTGTGCAGCAACTGAGTGTGTACACGATTTTTTTTAATACAATTAGAAGTAACATTTTTAGATAAATGTAGGTACACATTTATTTTTTTTTGTGAACGATTGAAATTGTAGTTTTGACCAAATTGTAGATTGATTTATAGAAATAAATTATTAACCCACCTCACATTTAGCAAATTAATATTACGTGTTTCAATAAAATATTAAAATCGTTAATATTTTTATAATTTGTATCCTATTTAGGTAATATAGGATGCGCCTCTTATATCAAGATTGAGTTGGGGTCAATTCTTCCAAAGACTGATAAGATAAATTTGGAATCCAGCAGTGACACCAACGTTAAAAAACTTCGTACATTGAAAGAAGACCAATAATAAATAATAATTTATGTTGTAGAAATATTATATTATGGTCTATGGCTAAAATAATTAAACTGTTATCTATTCATTCATCCGTTACATGACAAATTACTTTTTCAACTGAACATTTTGATATTACATGCTTGTGATACTGCTTATATTATACATAAAATTAAACAATTCTTAAATACCTATTTCTAACCTATATGTTAAATTAAAAGGTAAGTGAAACTAGAATTTTCAAAATATTATGCATTTATATACATTTATATACACCTAAACGTTATTAGATCATTACGATCATTTCCTAACGACTATTATAGCTAATAAGCCTAGTATTATGACTACTATGTTTATAAACATATTTGTATTTTTTTATTTTTAATCTAGAATTTAATCTGTACGTAAAAAAAGTACAATAAGCATAAAGGATGTTTTTTATAAATAAATGAAGTTTTTATATGATTAGGAATGCCAACTGATCACTAATAACATCTAGGTTAGAAATAATTGATACGACAAATTGTTACTATTTGTATATATTCACCTAATGTAATTAATATTTAATACAACGTCGACTTAAGATAATTATAGGGATGAGAAGTTATATTAAGGGTAAAATTGGCAAAACATGACAAAAAAAAAATGGGGATAGTGGATATTGCTCTGCCGTACAGTAAGTTACAAATGAGTCACTGTAATGGATGGTGTTGAATTTGAATTCAGTGATATAAAATCATTAAGGCGATTAAAGTAATTAATTTTAGTATAAGATATTAGTATCTACAGCAGTAGGTTAAATTCATTTTTGCCAAAAAATTACATTTGAAAATGTCAGTGTGTGTATAAAATATAATAATATACTCTATCTGTCATCTATCCACAAATAATATTTTTAAATTTCAAAAAAAAAAAAAATTTTAGGGTGTTACCACTGGGTATCTTCCCTAATCTTATGATTCATGTCAATCTATTTTTTTCAATTATCAAATCTACTTATTGTACAGTAAAAAATTGTATAGATTGTAGTTATATTTCAATAAAATAAAAATAAAAATTTCAAAAGAACAACTAAAATCGTTATTCATCGTTTTAATATGTAATTTCGTCCAAATTGGAATTGAAAATGTTGGTAAAAAAAACTGTTTTATAATATATTTTTTAGATTTATGGTTACAATATGAACTAATTGAGTATGACAATCTTTGTTTTAAATTTACAATCCTTATTTATAATAATTGAACGTTTTATAATTGTTTAATTACAATAATTCATATATATTTCAAGATTTTGATGATTTATTTTCAAAATTCAAACTTTAAATGCTTATAAAAAAACAAATTATTTTCAAGTTTTTTTACCCAACAAATACAATTTTATTGATATTTATAGAATAAAAAACTAAAAAAATTGAAAACTGAAAATATCCGTAAACAGCTCAAAATAAATAAAAATATTTTGAAAATGTTATGGTGTATAGAAAATGATATTATAAACATTCGGTAAAAATTTCATTTATCTACAGCGCTTTTAAAACCACTGGGAATTTTTTACTTTTGACCCCCCGCTAAAGTACCAGCTAAATTCACTTTTCTATAAAAAAAAGATGCTATTGAAGAAAATCTAAGTATTTTAAGTGTCCTAAAAGGTTATGAGTTATGACAGACACAAATAAAAATAAGTGAAAAAAAAAACACATTATTGGAATATCAATACATTCATCGGATTCGCTCAGAATCCAAAATTAAGGCGTGTAGGTACAGTTTAGCTCCTAAGTGATTTATAAATATTTTTGGAAACCTATGTATTTAAACGAGTTAAGAACTATGGTGCAGTAAGAATTCGTCGGTCGGATAATCGGACTTAGTTTCAAAGTTTTAACATTTTGAAGTTTGCAATTTTGCGTATTTTCACTCATCCAGTCATCCCTCTAAGATTTTAGGTTCAGAGTGGATCGATAAATCTATTGATTTTACAATGGATATTATCTGTCATAGCCTTTTGGGGCAGTAAGAATCTTTCAGATTTCTTTTTCAACATATTTTCTGATAGGAGAAGGAATCTAGTTGGTACTTTAGGTTAAGGTGATCAAAAATAAGTAGTTTTCAGTAGTTTTCAAAAGCATCAGGAAAAACAAACAAAAAATTAAGGAAAAACTATGATTTTTTCACAACAAAAGTTTTGTTTTTTGGTCCAACTTTATAACATACATGAAATTTTTACCGAATGTTTATACTAGTATTTTCTATACACAAATACTGAAATACACCATAACGTTTTTTTTTCTACCCAGGTTTTTTTTTTTAAAAATTTCTTTATAATTTCTAACATATTATGAAGTAAATACGATAGGTAATTTCTGATTCAACCAACATTTTATAATTAAGATGAAAAATTCACTTACAAAAAAAAATTTCAAATGCTTTTTTTGGTATTTTAAAGTTTAAGCTTGAAAACATGTTTTTTGACCATAACTTACAAAGAAAATTTTACCGACTTCTTTAAAGCACTACCATAATGAGCCAGATGCGTATACAAAAGGGATCAGATCACCCCTATAGGCATTTTTTAAATTTGACGAAATAGTGTTCTGTATTTGGGTGTTACAATGAAACAAAAAAATGGTTAAGCTTTTTATAATTTTTTACTTCGTGTCATCCAACAAACGGCACACTATTACTCTAATGACTAATATTACTAATTAGTAATCAATAATCCTACATTTATATACCTACATTGGCTACATTAATTTAATAAATATAATTATTACAAGAATACAATTTGACCGACTGACCGTCGCCGTAACACCGCTGCAACGACGACGCCGTGTCCTCAATCACACATAAAATATTTAATATAAACCAAACATTTTGATTTTTGATTTTGTGTTCAACTTTTTTGTTTTATAGGATACATTTTATTAAATGAGTTCGGACACAATTTTACCGCCACCGCAGCAGTGTGTAGCGTCCTTAACAGATTTATATCTCACCTTACATAGCTGTAAATAGAAAACAGGAAAAATTATGCGATTTCTATTACTTCTCATCTCTACCTGTTATATTTTACATTTATAATAATTGTTTTTCAGATATGATTTATTATATTTATACTTATATGTACTATACTATACCTATACTTATATTACTTTAATTGTTTTAAATGAGATAATAATTTGTATTTTTTAGCAAAAAGAATGTCTGATAATTTCCGAAAAACTAACGCCAATAATCAAACAACAAATAATGATGAAAATAAAAACGACGAGGTTAGTATTTAAAAAAAAAATAATCAGTTTAATTCCTTTGATTAGGTACTAATAAATAAACTCCTAAATTTTAAATAAATGTACTTATTTCTTTAATAAGACATTGGATTTAAAATATATTACATGCATGAGCATAATTTTAGATAAAATAACACATAAAATACCTACATTTTAATATTTTTTTTTATTATTTTGAAAAATAGGTAATGACATTTAATTACCAACCTGGACCATCATCAGATATGACAGAAAACAAGATTGTGGTCTTTGACTATACGACTATAGGTATGCAAATTAATCAGAATCTTAATTCATTTGATAATTTAAACGCTGAAACAATAGATTTGCACAAATTGAATATTTCTTATGAACATATTGTTGAAACGTTTAAAGAAAAACTTATGACAAAAATTGTAGACGGTAAATATGTTATGAGCGATAAATACGCTATTAATTTGGACAAAATTATAGGATTAGCGTGTATTGCAATGAGCGAATCAGAAAAAAATAACAAACAATTAAGAACCAAGAACAGCATTTTACAGAGTAAATATGGAAATTATGACTATTTAGTTAAAGAATGCAATAGGCTTAAATCTGAAATGGATCAAATAAAAATTAATCTATGTTTAGCATTAAGTCGTAGATTCAATGACAAGGAAGATGTTATACATTTGACTAATGTTTGCGCTGCGTTAGCTGCACGTGAAAATGAATATTATTACATACAAGTGAAAAACGATAAGCTGAAATACGTTATAAATAAACAACTGATGAACATACGCTTGTCAACGTTAAATAATTATGATGAAATTCTACAAAGCGTAGAGAAGTTAAAAGAAGGACTGTATATTAAAGATCTAAAAATATCACAGTTAGAAGATGAGATATTATATTCGATTAATGAAGAAAAATATATACAACTACAGTTATTGCATGAAAATGTTTTTCAGTTTCCTGATCAAAACTTTCATGACGCATTTGATTATACTCAAAATAATAACGAATTGTACGAAGGTAAAATGTTGATCGCTGAACAAATCAACCAAATCCAAGGATCTAGCGACGTCGAATTCGAAAATCACAAATTGTGTGACTTAATCAATATGCTTGCAAAATTGACAACTGATAAAGAAGAAAATTTAAAAACAGTTAATATATGTTTAATTAAAAATATTGAAGACAAAAATCAACAACTTATAAAAGAAATTAACGATTACAAAAAATGGCAGATATATTTGGAAAACGAGAATGAAAAGCTAAATTCTCAAATAAAAAACCAAATAATGGTCCAAACAATTTTAATTGGCAAACAAAACGAACATAACAACCTCAAACAAGATTATTTGAAATTGAAATCAATGTACGATAAGCTAAAAGAGAGAGACTTATTAACATTGCTCGACGAGTGCCGACAACGATTGAGTGACGTGGAAATTAAATGCGTCGATGGCGATAGACTAATTAAAAAGCTTCAATCAAATATAACAGAACAGACCAACAAATACAAACTCGTGAATGCAAAGTACAACAAAGAAAAAGAAAAATGTCAAAAAAACAAAATTTACACGCAACAAATAATGGATGAATTTACGGACCGGCTCCACGAAAAACAAATCGAAATCGCATTGGTACAAAATGAGAGTAATGATTTGAAACATCGCATTAAGTCAGATAAAGACTATACCTGGAATTTAAAATGCTATATTATTACATTAGATAATGTGTTGAAGGAAAAAAATAAAATCATACACAAGTTGAAAACTCAAAGCAAACAGCAACAGCAACAGCAGCAGCACACAGCAACGTCGCGGTCATCTTCGTTGCTATCCGGTAATCATTTGCACATTAATAGTAAATTAAAAGAGCAAATGGACATACTACTAAACAATGTTGGTACCTGGAAAAATATTATAGTCGGTTATGAGAAAGTGTTGTACAACATGCAAAACGCCGCCCAGCAACAGTCTAAAAAAAGTAACTATTGGATAGATAAATATCAACATCTCAAAGATATTGAATACAAAGCTACGTTAACAGAAAATTTAACCAAAGAAAAAGAATTTATTCTTTTGCAACACCAAAATGAGATTGAAGAAATAAGAGAGAAATACAATCCAATAATCGCACACATGGCGGGTATGTCTAAAAATATAATATTATATCTGGTTATTTTGTTATAAATTAATATCGGTTTTTAATTCTCAGACACACAGGTTAATTTGAGAAATGAAATTCGGGATTTAAAGGAAAGTTTAAAACTGAAAAATTCACATTTAATGGTAACTGAAAAAATTGCAAGTTCACAACTGAATGAATCTCTTACCACTCTACAACGATTGATTAAAGTCTGTAACATTCAAGTATGTACCTTATCACTAATCACAATACACTATAGTAATTATTTAACCTCTTTCAAGATTTTTATTGTTATAAGATATTATAAATATTATGCAAGATTAAAGGGATATATATTATTATAATATACATCCCAGTGCTTGAATTGGAAAAAAATAAAAGGGGGGTGCAAAAAAATTTAAAAAAAATGATCCTAAGGAAATTTTATCATGTATTTATATTGCTATTAATATTATTATAGTAATTTATTTTAGTATTAATAATATCAATATGGCATAACCTATAAAGAGACAATAATTTAAAATCAATCAAAATATTTGTAAGCATTTCAAGTCCAATAGGCTTACATATCTAGGTGTAAGACATAAATCAATCAATGTCAAGGTAATATGTAATTCATACTGACTCCAAAATGTACATTTAAAAAAGAATCACACTGTACAAAGTATATACTTTATACATATCTAAGTGTAAGACATAAATCAATTGATTTCAAGATAATATTATGTAGGTAGTTTATCCACAAAATACAATGTTATTTTTTTATGGCATTTTGTTGGTATTTTTTTTTATATACCTACGTATTTATTAATTTTTAACTAACTTTTTTTGTGGCTTATTTTTTTCTTGGCTTTTTTTCCATGGCTTTTTATCTGACTTCCAGATAAAACACTTACTTACTACGTAAAATCGTTTTTATAATTTTGGAATAATCTTAGAATAAAACCACCCATTACAAAAATTATTGAGGATAAAATATTTTTGAGGGTTTGACATATCGGTTTTATATTTTTATAATTATTTGACTTATTATTTTAGATTCTGAGTGAAGCGATGAATGTATTGATTTTACAATGATGTGTGTTTTTTTTTATTTTTTTTTTTGTGTCTGTCATCACCTTTTAGGATAGTAAATGCGCTTGGATTTTCTTCAACGGTAACTTTTCTGATAGAAAAGTGAATGTAGTTGGTACTTTGGGGGGAAAAAGTAAAAATGTAACAGTAGTTTTCAAAAGCGACGTGAAAAACAAGAGAAAAATTAAGGAAAAACGGGAATTTTTACGCAAAATCGGTTTTTGAGAAAATTATGATAATGAAACTAATATCTTTGTCTGAATCAGTATTCAATATCTAGTTGTTGTTATACCCTACAAAAAAATCTTTTGACGATATGTATGAAACACTGTCACTAAATTATAAATTGTATATTGAAAAATATGTTATTATAATTTTTTCAAAGCAGTCGTTGATATTAAATGACATAAACAATGGAATTCCTGAAAGGTGCTGTGACACAAGTATAACAAATACCAGAAACAATATATCCCAGGTGAGATTTATACAATTAGGTATTTATACATTATAATATATATCTACCAAATATTATAACAGGCCATGATTAAAATTTAATTTTTAACAGCTAATGGAAGGTTTGGTTGATTACACGTCTAAACTTCAATCAGAGAATACGTTTATGAAAAGACTTTGCGAAATTCGCGAGGAAAAAATAAAATCATTTGAAAACTGTCTCTGCTCATGTACAGGGACATCATTACATCAATAATGAAATAAAAATAATTTTTAGTTTTTAATTTTTAATTTTAATCGACTTTATACTACTACTTAAATTACTTTAAACCGTCACCTAACTGGAACTATTCAATTTATAACAATTAATTGTATTTTTTTTTTATTAATACCTTAACCTATTTGCTAGCTATGCTTGCTTGCTGTCCTCTGTACTGCTAATTATGATTTTACTTAGTTCTTATTTTTATTTTTCTAATTTTTTTAATTTATATGTTAATAAATACTTTATAGTAGGTGATACAAATAAATTTCAATAGATGCTGTTTAGTAATTTTATTTGATATCAGTCATTTATATTTTTAAATTGTTTAAGAATTAATACCATTGTTATTATTAGTCAAATATCAAATAAAGTTTATTATTTATTGGTATTGTTATAATTTTAAGTAGATACCTATATTTCGTGTTTAATTGTATTGAAAGATGCATATTATTATGACATATTGAATATAATATATTGTGTTTTTTATGAATAAATCTAAATATATTGTTTACATTTTCCCTAAAAGAACTCATACACACTATATGGATAATAGCTAGAGGCCGACTAACGTCAACGATATATTATAATAAGATAAGTACCTATATTTATATATCATGGCATTACGTATGAATCCGGTTGTATTTTCCGGTTTCGATATCCACACGTATACATTCTGATATTGGAACTATTGGAAGTGAATTGTGAGTGGCCACTGGTCTGATTTATTAATATGAATTTTGTATTATTAAAACGTGACATACCTACATATATATAATTTTTTGGTATATTTATATCTTACCGGACACTCTTTATTTTGTATTTTTTTTGTTTCAACAAAAGTGTGTAGTTAAGCACGTTGAAATTTAAAAATCATGGTGAATTCAAAATTTGGCGCTCGGACTTGGTTTTGAAGTTATTGCTGTTTGAAGTCCGAAAACCACCCAAGGTGGTTTTACATAACAAGTCGAGGGATGTTTTTGATTTTAATTGTCCGCGTAATGATAACAAAAAATTATCATTAACATTATTATTGCTATTTTTTCCTTATTATTATAAGTTATGTTTTTATATATTATAAGTATCTTGTATTATTGTACACAATCACACCTCGCGTGCTTTTATAAATAATTTGTATGACTTAATGATGTATTAATTAATTATTAGTTATGACAGTAGTGTTTGTTTTAAGTATAATACACATATTATTTAATGTTGTAAAATACCTATCATAAAGATACATACAAAATATGTTTGAAACAGTTACAGCGAGCGAGTGATCACGTGACGGCCGGATGTATATGAAATGTCAACTAGCTAACTTCAAAAGTCCGAGCGTCAAATTCTGACTTCACTGTCGTATTCAGTAAAAGGTTCACGACCACTGAAGCAGATAATAGTTAAAATTCAATTTGTTCCGGATTTATAGTTTTGCGTTAACAGTTTTCGATGAAATTGGATCCAATGTATCAAATATTTAATATAACACTAAAACGATACCGGCATAGAATGTTTAGACAATATTACTATATCAGTAAGTATTAAACATATTCGTTTAAGTAAAAAAGTTTTAGCTACTTCCTCCTGCATAAACCGTATCAGCTGTGTTACGATTATTAGTTATAATAAATTACGTATGGTACATCTGCTTACAGCAAACCACTTTCACCGGCGAAAAGAGAGTGTGGACTGGCGAGGGCCCGCCTTTCGTCTTCACTTCCCGGTCGGTCGTCGTCACCGTCGCCTCTACAGTGTCTCGATGACTCACGGACCGGTAAAACTCCAAAAACCGTTCAGCAATAGTTTTGTTTTTAGTATAATAATAAATAATAATTATATTTTTTTTACCCACATAAAAGTTTTCCTTTAAAAACATAATATGCTATTTTTCATTTTAATGTGTCGAAACATTTTACAATAGATTAACAAAAATGTATCGGTATTTGCAGTGCGCGCGAAACGTTTGGTGTTTCCATCAGTGGGAAGATCATCGCCGGACTAAATAACATGTAACGACTACAGGGTATATACAGATATCAAGTACGTGTTTAGATACATTTTATTTTTTTATATAATTAACGTGCTTCTATGAAATGCATTTTGTGTTTATACGCATCATTTAAATAACTTTGAGACTGGAATTACGAATATTGAATTAATAATATTTTTAAAAAGTATTCCTTACATACATACTTAAATTGAATGGAAAATTACATAAATATAAATATATAGGTACCTATATTTTTAATGTATATCGTGATTAGTGGACCAGCGTTCAATATTGCTCATGTAATCATTTTTAATTATATTTTACTTATAGAAAAAACAATATTGTGTATTGTATAAAGCAATACAAAAAATATCAACGCATATTAGGTATAATGATTTGGGTGAAAATGTTTTTTTTAATTTAAATTTAAATGTTTTTTTATTTTTTTTTTATTAAAAGAATAATTACAAACTATACATACATTTGTACAATAAATAATTTTGTTGAGTGAAATATCGGTGAATATAACGGAGTGGGAAGGTACTCAGTAGTACCACCAAAATTTAAATCTATACCTAAATATTACTTTATATTATATAGGCTATATACCAGTGGAGTAGCAAAATTTTTCTTGAGGGGGTTGATAATTTGTTATACGGAAGAGGCACTAGGTTCTAACCGTTCTAGGATCTCTCATATGAAGTTTGTGATGCATCATGCTGATGCTGTGGGTATAATATATTTTAGACTTAAGCCGAAACCTTCATAGAAATTAAAATGTTTTTTTAATACATCATGCATAATACGTTAACAGAACACTGAAAGCATATTTAACATTTCCTGAAAAGCTGAGTGTTACGACCTCCTCAGTCCTCCTGGCTACGCCACTACTATAGGTCTACAATATTGAAGTAGGTATGGGTACTATAATAGTAGGTACTTCTTAATAGTAGTTATATACATAATAATTAATATAACATTATCTTCATAGCTGTATATGTATCAAAATATTTTATGCCATATTTTACTGCAGTGCACACTTAAATAATTACGTTAATTAATTATGTACCTACTCAGTATATAAACAGAAGCCTATCACTGAAAATAATTTAGATAAACTATTCTACATGAAATAATAATGTAAGCGTGATGATAGAACATAGAACATTTATAACCTATTTCATATTTGTATAGGTAAATCTGCAAACTCTTTATTCTATAATATACCTAGTTAAATTGAATATTAAGTTTTAATAGATTTAAGTATTATACCTACTGCAGTGGTTCTCAACCTTTTCATATCCGTGTATACCACCTATAAAGTTTGAAAATGTTCATGTACCATTTGACCTAATAACCTTTGTTTTACTTATCAAAAACGTAGGTTTACGTAATTTTACATGTACTAACTACATGACAATATAAGAATTTTATGCACACAAAAAGAAAATGAAATATGTACAATAATTATTACTTAGGTATATTAGTTATATTAGTTATATTATTATTAATATCAAATATACCAAATAATATTTAATGTGAATAATGATCCAGGGCCCATTCCATTTTTTTTTTTATAAAGGGAGATTTTTGTAGCATATACCATTTAGGTATGGGCTTTTCACGTACTACTAGTGGTACGCGTACCATGAGTTGAAAAATTCTGACCTACTGTATTATCATAGTACAGTTTAATATATTACTACAGATGTTTTCAATATTTATATTTTCACACACTATTATGGAATAAACAACCAGTCCCTACCTAACCTAATATAATAAAATAATTACCGAAAACATTGAATATTAAATGTTAAAATATAAATATATATTAGGCAGCCACTAGCGGCTAGCCGAGTAGGTACACCTATATAGATAGTTTATTTTTCACTTCATATAGTATAATAATTTTTAGTGATGTATCTAAGACGTATACATTTAGGCATTTTCTAAAGAGATGGGATGACATTTTGTTTAGACATTGTACTTTAAAGTCATAAAGGTAAACATTTAAACTATATATAATAAACGTGGCTAATGATGAAAGGTTTTAAAATCCATTAATTCATCTTGTAAATGCATTGGATGGATACTTATAAGTTATAAGTTATAACTTATAACTATAATTATTTACTTCAATTTAGAATAATAGATACTATTGTAATATTAAACCAATAACATAATATAATAAAATATATACTATTCCTACCTAATAAATAATAATACAAAATAATAATTAATACCTTACTGTTAGACGTGTTGCTCTTTTAATGTTTTAATGTTGAAACATTTTTGATAGTTTTATTAATTTAATACAAGTTACAACTTATTGTTTAATGATTATTCATAAAAACAAATTTATATACTTTCGTAAATATATTTTTACTGTCATCGGACCGATAATATTATTATAAATCTACACGCAATCGTTATTATTGCGTATGAATTTATATTTCTTCGTAATTATTGTTTCATGTTATGTTATTTAATAAAATGAATGACAGAAGATAACAAAAATGATCGACTAATAGGTTTTAATAACAGAATTATAACGATATAAAAAATTAATTATATTCTCAAAGTATTTATATATGTGGGTCTCTAGCCGTCCTTCCCACAGGCGATCTTACGCAAAAACCACCGTTACATTTTTACAAGCCACAGAATACGAATTACGATTATCAATCATAATGTAAAATCTATTTCATCGCATATATACGATATACCTGATAAACTTAAATATCTTAGTTTACACGAAACACGAATTATTTAATACGCGTGCATAATGAATTAATACACTGGGCGCGATTAACCAAACCAAGCCCTTTTGGTTTTTTCATTTCAATAATGAATTTATCCAAATTCTGACTTAAGGAATTATTAAGTGTACTTAAGGACCATAATATTTTCATAAACTGTAATTGAAAAAGAGAAAATACTATTTGACAGGTAGCTACTAAAGAAAACAAGTTCATACATCACCTAGCGGTACGCATTACGGATATTTATAATAAAATACATACCTAGATTTATGCAAAATCATTATCATACTATTCCGATATAAACCATATACTATATTTTAAAATACTTCGATTCTTTATACCAGTTAACTATACCCTGCGTGAGTATGCCAACTTATTTTTTTCAAAATATGAGAATCACTCTCTTTTCATGTAAATTGTTAAGTAGATGACTTTTTTTTAAATTTTGATTTACCCATCTAAATTTGAATTCGAATGAGTATTTTTGATTTATTTAATTTGTGTACTTCAAGGAAAAATCAATAAGTTTATGATACTAGGGTTGGATGAAATGGGGGCTATGACGATTTTAAAATTATAGTAATTAATATTAATCTACCTATATAATATACCTATTAGCATTTTATAATTATTAAAAATGATGAGAGTGTACTTAACCATGGCTAAATTAAATATCACATATATTCTATATTTTTGTAAAACCATTTTTAAGGGCTATTAAAATCTTTAGTAGGTACAGTGGTATATGTATAAATTTTAATCACTCTAAAAACTATTCGTTAACATTTTGATTTATTCGCTATATTATATCAAAATGTTTAAATAAATTATACTTTTAAAAATGTATAGTAGAAAACGTTGATTCTCATCTAAAACATTTAGTCTGTCTCGTCACAGAACACTTTTTAAATCATCTGAAAATCGAACTATTTGAAAATTCGGTCCATAAATATACCTACTTAAAAATTCTAACAGTAAGAAAATATATATATTCTTTATAAAAAAAATAATGGAACGAGCATGCTTGTGCCACTTGGTGAATCACTCAGTATATTATATATTATGAGGGTTAGTTATTCACTTGTTCCCGTGAGCATACCGTTTAAAGAATTAAGCTAGATTAAGGTATTCCTCTGAGTATCTTTTAGTCTTATTGAAATGGATACTTGAGTGATATACATCATCCCGTCAGATATTTCTGAGAACTATTATAATAATATTGCACGTATAACGTACATATGTACCAAATTGTCTATAGAAATGTTTGAAACACGCTTTGAATATAAATAATAATTGGTCAGTTTATTTTTAGTATAAAAGGTTTTTGAATTGTACTTATATATTTAATATATTTATTTTTTATTATTTATCCGATACACGGCGTGGTTCTGTGCACGACGTCCAAGTGCGAATTCATGTTATTCATGATTATACATAGGTATTTTTTTTTATTACTCACGTGTCATTAAAATATATATTCGACCGCTATAATGGACACTGGCTGCGCGGTGACGTATTTGCATAACAATAGCGAGTGTATACATATTTTGGAAGATACTCGGCTGCAGTTGCAGGTTCGTCGTGACGGACGCCGGAGGAACTTGTCGAAGTAATACAGCCGTTTAAAATAGCGTGCTTCACGATTTTTCTATTGTCAAGTCACGTAATAGTTCGCAATCACTGCAGCGTACAGCTACGTCGACGACGACAACGACGAGTACTATGCACTAGGTATAATGTAATATATATATATAATATACCTACGTATATATAATAATATTATTATTGTAAAAGTGGATGGGTATATTATTTCGATCGGGGGGATTTATTTCTTTAGAAATTTCGGCAAACGATTCCGACGACAGTGTATAATAGGTATGACGATATTATATAATACTTCACGATTTGCTGCAGTTATTAAGGCAGCTATGATATCAGCACGTCCCAAAAGTACCGTATCAGTGTATCTCCCAACGCGTCTCGTCCGTGGCAAATCAAAAGATTTGAACGAGGATTTTTCAACAGTAATCTAATAGTCTATACAAAAAAAACGCCTATCTAATGTCATAAATAAGAAAAAAACATCTTTAAATATATTGTATATTTGTATACGGCTTTTGGGGTACTGTACCTATCTATTATTAGAATTACACAATCTAAATTATATTATACGTAGTTAGACATGCAGATAGTCTATGGAAGGTTTGTAAGTGAATTATAAGTACGGAAAATATTTCGTTTTTAACTATGTATATTATTACATATTATTATGTTTGTAGAGTACCAACATTAATAATATGTAATATTGTAATAATATCTTGTATATAGAGCTTATTGTGGCTTTCACGTGCCATTAAAATAATGATACGTTACTGCGCCAGACAATAATTTATTGTTTGTATTACGCAGAGGTGTACAATATATATTACACTAGGTAGGTATATATAAAATAAAACAGCAGCAGCAGGGCACTGCAGTATCCTTATATATATATATATAGGCGTAATTTAATCGTCTTTTCGTTTTGCCTGCCAAACGTTGATTCGCGATAAAGGTCATTATAATACCTATAATCTAATCGAATTCAATTCTCACTGCTCGTGACAGTCAAGCATGCTGTATGCCTATATGCGAATATTATATACGGTACATCGATAATCGATATAATATTATATACAATTTGTTATATATCTATATAGTATGTAGTATATACTCCATCATCGGTACATAGTATGTATATGACAGTACTCACATATATAAATAATTACGTATATAAAACGCTTATTAAAAATACCTAAAAAAAAAAAAATACTGACGGTTCTCGATACTTATTCATCTTTACGGTCTAGTGATAACAAATAGGTATACATCTTATCAACAATCAAAAACCACGTACGTACGTAGGTAGGTATTAATCAAACATAATTTTATACAGCTTTTATGCAACACAATCGGTGCATTCAAATTATTTAATAGATACGCGAGGACAGTTTTTTTACGTTCATGGCGTCAAAAAATAAAAACATATTTAAAACGGGTTATGTATATTTCTCACTCTATAATCTATATAATACCTATTTATATACCTTCGTGTTATATAATTTGCGGTCAACACCTCCGGTATAATAATTCACGTAGTATCTGAGGACTGAGAGTGGCAGACGATGAGACACGTCTGCACTCTGCAGCAGTGGCCCATCTGAAGCCCTATACTAACTAGCCGGAAGGGGTAGAGCGGTTACATTTTTTTTAAATTTAACTCTTGAAACTATATAGATTATGGACGCTTGACTCCTCGATTTTTATTATTTTTAACAGTGATATGTTGATTACGGTTTTATTATTTTATAGATATGACAACAGCAATCATAGTAGCTCACACAAAAAAATAAGGTACACTCTTGACAAAGGGCCCGCACCCATCATCGTCTCTTTCTCAAATACGCCATTGCAGTTCTCCGGTGGAGTTTTATTAAAATAACATGATATAGGTAATATTATGCGTCCTTTTGACCGGCACAGATCGAGCTGAACACCCATAATAATATAATCTCAAGCCGCAGCTGCTCAACGTCGTTATAATATTCGACACGTTTAAGACGCTTGTCATCGTCTACCATTATGGCTGTACGCTTGTATTATTATGCTTAGCGAATACATCGAGACGAATTCCTAATTTGATCCGCGGGATATATTCAGGCACCCTATACACGGGATTCGTTTCGATTTGAACCGCTGCACCGTCGTTGCGTTTTGCGACGTTTGAATAAAACATCGGGCGCGCAACAGGTATATCACATATATATTATATATGTATATATATAATACTATATCATATATTATACCCACCCGAGTACGTATAAACTAGGTATTAGGTATAATATTGTAATTGTATTATATATAAATTGTATGATTATTATGTACCTACTATGCGACTCGGCGTTTTCCTCCGTGTCGGAGATCGATATCGATCATTATATTATATTGTACAATAATATAATATTAGCTAACTGCGTGCGTATTGTCCATTGCATAAGTCCCGTACATAATATTACGCATGTTATAATATTATTATTATTATATACTGCAGGTTTGCGTCGCCTTTGTCGCGTCGTGGTTTCCAATAAAATATTATAATTTATAATATGTACCTACAGGTTGATATTTTCTTTCTAATGTAAGACACCGACACTCTTCCCTGTAGAATTTGAAGCAACATATTACACCGGTCTGACTTACATAATGCTTGCAAGATGTAACACTGAAATATTTATTTTATTTTTTTAGTCATGAAAATATTGTTAGGTTTTTATAATTCAAAATATTAACATATTTTATTTTACTGCATCTTTTTTTTGTATTCGAAGATAGATATTTTTCTCAAAATGTCGATGTTTATACAATGGCGACTTTCAAACATCCAACATCAAAGCTTTTCTTATATTATCTAGGTATGGTCTAAATTGAAAAATATTTTAAAAGGATTTAAATGTTTAAGTTACTTATCCAGTAAATACATACCAGGAAATCCCTCTTGGGCCTTGACGAATAAAAAGTAAAAAGACGCTGCTGTCTTGACTCCTGACTTAAAAATATTCCTTTTCGAAGTTTGAGGGTTTCCACGTCAGTATATGCCTGTCTCCACGTTTGTATTCATGTTCTAGATTCTGAGCGGAGCGGTGAATGTATTGATTATTTTACAATGAAGTGTGGTTTTTTTAAATTTTAAATTTTTGTGTCTGTCCCTACCGTTTGGGCAGTATGTAGTATATAGTATATAGTCGATAGGAAAGTGAATCTAGGTGGTGCATTCGGGAAGTCAAAATTTTAAATTCCCAATAGTTTTCAAAAGCGCCGGGGAAAACAGCATAAAAGTTAAGGGAAAACAGGAATTTTTACGTAAAATCGGTTTTTGGCCAAATCGATTTTGGTTTTTGATGTAACTCTAAAACAAATAACCGTATGGCGTATATACATGAAATTTTCAATGGTTGTTTTTTTTTTAAACAGTATTATTATTATGAAGGTATTTTGCTAAATAAGTTTATACAAATCAGACATTTTTAGAAAATTTATTATTTTGTTGTTTGCATCTTCGTTGGGTCCCAGGATTTCGGATAATTCTTCAGGCAGATTGTTTTTTCCCAGAGGTCTTCGTATTTTAGACAATCAGTGAGTATGTGTTTTACTGTTATGCGTGTTCCACATGTGGTGCAAATTGAGGGGCTTTCTTTAGCCATTAAGAACCCGTGGGTGAATTTTGTGTGTCCTACCTTTTCTTAGTCTGTTAAGGACTGTTTCATTTTTCCTGTTTTGATTGTTTATTGGTTGTTTATATTAGGGTTTTATATACACGATGACATTTTAAACATATTTTGATTTGTTTTGAACTGTTTTCGGTCATTTTTAGTTTCCAATTTTATTAGTTTTTTTTCTATGAATGTCAATAAAATGTTATTTGTTGGGTAAAAAAGCTTAGAAATTGAATACAAAGCTCTTACTAAATTTTTAACATGACAATTGAAAATTAAAAATCTAAGATTTTAAAATGTAATAGGTACAAGATTGCTTATAAGTTTGTCTATCTTTATCAAAATAAAAATATCTATAAGAAAGTTTAATTTAAGCGTTTGAAGTTCAAATTTTTACAACATTGGATATTCACTCGATTTCTCAAGTAGCGATTTTCTTATTTTGTTGTAATTAAAAAACGAATAACCACGTAGATATTTGAAATGTATATCATAAGTTTATTTTATCAATTCATATTTTAATAAAAAAGTCATAATTTTATAATATTAATTTAACTTACCGGCTACCCTATTAATAATAAGTAATAACAATATAAATATAATATAAAATATCCACACTGACAAACCGTCTCCGCTCAGAACCGTATTTCGTATACAATGATATTATATCATTGGATTCAAAAATGAATTATATAATTCGATATTATTTTAATACAAGGCTCCTTATATATTGTTACTTTAACAGTTGCAAAATATTAAAAATACATTGGCATAATTTTTTTTAATAAGCATTTTAAGTTCAAATGTTGACAAAATTTATCAAATTTAAAATTTAATAATTATTTTGTAGTAAAAAATGTATAAAATGTTCAACTTTTATAGCTAAGGATTGAAAATTTAAATCAGGGTTCCACGTAAATAGGCTACTTATATATATATATATATATATAAACTACTTTATTCACAATTATATTATTAAATATACTTAGTAATATATTACTATGATATATCATATGACATATAGGCTAACAGTTAGCGTTAGCCTAAGCCAGTTACTGGCCGTATTCGCTCAGAATCATTTTTCTTTTACAATGATATTATATTATTGAATTCAAATCTAATACCATCCATTACAGTGACTCACTTGTAACCTACTGCACAGCAGAACGACACCCACTTGCCCACCTTTTTTTATTGTATATAATACTGTATAGTTTATCAGTCTTCGTGCGGCGTTCATCGTAACAGGTAGTGTGTACACCTATCCCGCTCGCTTATCTTTACCGTCGCGCGTGTTTATAAATCAAAGTTCAGTGTATGGTGCAACATGGCAAAAACCAATACTTCCCAACATTCGGGCCACAAACGTACTAGTAGCGCGGCCCTGTCTCCGCGGCTAACCAACAAAAATAGATACACACCAATCGCAAATTATGAAGATCAAAATGTTGATAACCTCGAAGAAGAGGACATGGATCTCGAAGAGGTAAAACAAAAAATTCCTCCACTGTATATATATGAAATCGATGATTACATTAAGTTCCTTGATAAGATCACACCTATGATAGTAGACAATTTTAACATAAATAATAAAAATGTATTCTTGAAATTAAATCTAACAACTGTCGACGACTATCGTACAATCACCAAATACCTATCTGAAATTAAAATAAAATACCACACATATCAACTTCCCGAAGAACGAAATCTATCAGTTATAATCAGAAACATGCCAACTTCCATCCCTGAAGAAACAATATTCAAGGCCCTTGTTGAGCTAAAATTCAATGTCACATCGGTCACTCGTCTCCAAAACCGTCACAAATCCCCTATCCCAATCGTAGCTGTCTTACTAGACAAATCGGAAAAAAATATTTTTTCACTTGATCGCCTACTACACTGCGTTATCGCAGTTGAGAGCCGCAAAAGCGATTCGTCCATACCACAATGTAAAAACTGCCAACGCTTCCAACATACAAAAAATTTTTGTAATCTTCCCCCTAGATGCGTCAAATGCCTAGAAAACCACCATTATTCTGAATGCACCAAAGACATAAACACCCCACCTACATGCGTCAATTGCAATGAAAGTCATCCTGCTAATTATCGAGGTTGTAAAATTTATAAGCAAATTAAAATTAAAAATAGCTCCAAACGTTTCAGGAACGCTCCTAAACATATAATGAAATCGAGCAATGTAAACGATAATAATAATACCAAAACCCCAGCCTATACTGTCGATCACATAAATACCCAAAATCAAGACCCAATCCAAATAACTCAAAACTTAAGCAACACTCCAACCTACGCCGAAAAAACAAAAAATAAAACTAATCAACATCAAAAAGAAGAAATCAACAACTCAAATATCACTAACGAGCTTATAAAGTCATTAATGCCACTAATCAGCTCACTCATCTCACAGATTATTAAAAAAGTTATCGAAAATCTACCAGCTCTATTAAATAATATCAATGTCGTTTAATAATTTAAATAATATTAAGCTAGTTATCATAAATTGGAATGCCAATGGAATTAAGCAAAATCGTAACACATTTGCAGCGTTCTTATCAGCACATAATGTCGATATCGCGTGCGTAAGCGAAACACATCTAATCGCTAATGACAAAATTAAATTTAATGGGTACACCACTTATCGCAAAGATAGGCTAGCGGTACGACCATCAGGTGGTGTCGCTATAATAATTAAAACAAAAATTAAACATCAACAATCATATCTACCTACATTGAAAACTCTTGAAGCAGTAGCAATATCTATTTCAATAAATCACTCAATCACAACAATAATTAGTGCTTACCAGTCACCTAGCTTTCAAATGTACACAAATGACTTTGACAAAATATTAAATAGCTATCAAAGAATTTTGCTAGTTGGTGATCTAAACTGCAAACACACGACTTGGAACTGCAAAGTTACAAATGCAAACGGACGTAAATTATTCAATTATCTCTCAAACAGTTCCACGATAATGTGTGCTCCAGATACACCTACCTACTTCCCATATGATCAAAATAGAAATTCTGATATATTAGACGTAATTTTACAAAAATCGATTCGTTTTTCCATTCACCAAGAACCACTATATGAACTCGATTCAGACCATTTGCCTGTAAAAATTACAATAGATGCATCTCTATCATTTTCAACACCCACCCGTAAACTTATCACCGGCAAACCAGATTGGGAAAAATTCAAACAACATATCACTCAAAATCTAATTATTCCCAAAAATATTTTGAACATTCCCAACGCAGATAATGCGGTAAAACATTTACGCGAAATCATTTGCCAAGCGGCCGACACATGCACAGCAAAACAAAACACGATAACAAATTACAGTCCTAATCAACTTCCCCATACAATATTAAAATTAATTAAATCAAAACATCAAATGAGGAGACTCTGGCAAATACATAGACTACCGCAAGATCGAAAAAAATTAAATTATCTAACAAAAAAGGTTAAAAACTCACTCGAAGAACACAGAATTAACTGCTATCAAAAATATTTATCTACAATCCACCCTGCTGACTCTAATTTATGGATTGCAACCAAAAGATTAATCAAACCGAATACCAATGAAATCCCCCCCTTAAAAGCGGGAGATGCTTATCTAAATACAGAAGCTGATAAATGCGAATTGCTTGCTCATACTCTCGAAAATGCATTCACTTTAAACAGCTCACAAGATAACTCTACAAACTATCTAGTCCAACAAAAACTTAATGAGCCTGATATTCAACCACAAAATATTTTACCATACTCAAGCCCCAACGAAATCTTAAACATAATCAAAAAATTACCAAAAAGAAAATCACCCGGACACGATTTAATCACTAATACTATCCTAAAAAATATTCCCAAAAAAGCGATAACATATTTGTCCATCTTATTCAATTCCCTAATAAAAATTGGATACTTTCCTACAGAATGGAAATTGGCCACAATAATACTGTTCAAAAAACCAGGTAAAGATAATTCTAATCCCAGCAATTACAGACCTATAAGCCTACTGTCCTCAATTTCAAAAATATTTGAAAAAATTATTCACTTAAGGCTTACTAATTACTTAAATGCAATAAATGCTATCCCTCATTTCCAATTTGGATTCAAATCAAACCACTCCACTGCTCAACAACTTCTGCGACTAACGGAGCATATAAATGATGGATTTGAAAAAAAACTACATACAGGGGCAGCCTTCTTAGACATAGCCCAAGCCTTCGATCGGGTCTGGCACGACGGACTTTTATATAAATTAAAAACATTAAACACTCCAACCGCATTATATAATCTAATTAAATCCTACCTCTCCGATCGCTGCTTTAAAGTTCGAATCAACGATACTACATCGGGAACAAAACAAATTAACGCAGGAGTACCACAAGGTTCAAAAATTTCACCTTTACTTTTTAACTTATACGTCTCGGACTTCCCTACAACAAATAATACTGAAGTAGCACTATACGCTGATGACAGTGCTATATACTCAAGCGCCAAAGACACCGAAACAATAACCCAAAATATTCAAGCCCACCTGAATGAAATTCAAAAATGGGGAGATAAATGGAAAATTATGTTAAACCCTCATAAGAGCACTGCGGTACTCTTCTCCAACCGACGCCCGAAAACTCCTGGTAACTTAAATTTGTGCGGTAATAATATACCTTGGTCACCTAAAATAAAATACCTAGGTGTAGTTCTGGACAGAAAATTAACTTGGAATCCTCATATCACCTCCAAACTACAACAAGGATACCAGAGGCTAAAAATACTATACCCATTGATCAACCGACAAACTGCTTTAAGCTGGAGATGTTCTCTTTTATTATATAAACAAATACTACGACCGTTACTTCTATACGCAGTCCCTGTGTGGGGAAATTGTGCAAAAACCCACATCCACAAAATACAAGTCTTCCAATCAAAAGTTTTGAGAACCATTTCTAATGCTCCTTGGTTTGTACGAAATGATGCACTTCATAAAGATTTTCAGCTACCCACAATAACAGAGTACATAAAAAAATTAACTATCAACTTCTTCGATCACATCAATTATGCTCATAGTGCGAAATTCTATAAACTAAGTGACCCACCTTCTGTACGCCGACTCAAGCGTGGACGCCCACACGACCTATTGTTATAACTATTATTTATTAATATATTATTATTTTTGTTTTTTTTTTTTTTTTTCTCTTCCGTTTTGTAAATACTTTAAAACGTAGTCGATAGTTTCTATTTTTACTAATAATTTTTCTAATTATTACTAATTGTTATATTTTTTCCAAATGTTAAAAAAAAAAAAAAAATGTATCTAATCACACTAAGTTAAGATGACATATGTCAGTAAAACTTTATTTTAATAAAAATAAAAAAATACTGTATAGTTTAAAATATTATTCTGGAAAAAATGTATCTAATTTACTTATTGTACAAAAAGATTAAAGATTGCAAATATTTCTTATTTTGTTAAACAATAATAGAACAAAAAAGTTGGTTGAACAGAGTAGAGTGATTTGGTGGACAGGATGCTTATAAGTTATAAGTTATAACTTATAAGCAATAAAAAATTGTCTATATTCTATTATTACAATCTAACTAACTTAGGTACCTGATAAAAAATTAAAAACTCTCTGTATGGTATAAAAAAACAACGGGGTTGATGCAAACATTGTACGATTTAATAAATATTTACATCTAAAACACAAACATTTGTCAAAAAACTTAGGGTCTTGCGTAAAATATAATACGTAATACGTATATATAGAGTTTGTTTTAGGTATATACAATATGTAATGGCGGTCTCAATTGTTTTATTGCGTTCGATAAGGTGTAATACCTTGGCGTGTATATACTTAAACCAGCTGCTCATAGCCTCTCATCGTATATACATTGGACATCGTGACCGAAATAGTCATTTCAAAAATATTAGCACGCAACGTATATTAAAATTCGCATAATTTGTCATGTTTGCGTTCAATAGTAATTTCGAACATTGCAGTGTTGTTATGTCATCGTTTCGGAAGGACTTCTGCTGCTGCAGGTGCGTGAAAACCGATTACGTGACAACGCGATAAGCACGTATAGAGAAAACACAATTTTAAAACATTTGAAGCTATGAAGTGTACCTATTTAAAATAAATTTCCGCAAGCTTTTTATTTTGCCAAAGTTTTGGAAATCCGTCAAATATTCAAATCAACCGCCGCACAGAAGTATAAAAGACAATTTTAGCTGGCTAAAACTGGTATTTTTAAAACTAAAAAGTTATTGTTTTTTCATAAAAAAAAATATATTTTTAAATAGTTATCAATTTCCTTTACAATATGTATTTATTTATTTAAATTTTTAAACGGACAATAAGCACAATGTACAAAAAAGAGACAAGATCGTATTGGTTATTTACAAGTAACAGTCGTACAATAACATTATGTAAATAGTATAGTTAAAGATAACATACCATGCAAATAGTAATCACAAAATATTAATAACATTTCATATAAATTTATTATATATCAAAAGAGACTATTAATTTAACTGTTCGCTGTGGAAAAATATTTGATTGTTATAGAAAATAGGTGTTATACAATCAGATGAGTTTCAGCATTTCAGCTAAAAAAAAATAATTGTTTTAGAAAAGAATCCCATCGCCGTGTTGCCCAGATACCTATAATATAATATATAAATAATAATACATAATCTATAGAAAAGTATAATATAATAAGAAAATATTCGTAATTCATAACAAAATAATATTTTTGAAAAATTATATTTCTTACTAATTTATATTTCGGTATGTAAAGCGCATTTCGGAGCAAAATATCCAAATGATTTTCATGAAAAAAAAATGCAAAAAAACGCAAAAGGCTCCGGGGAGATTCGAACTCCCGATCTCCTGTTTACTAGACAGGCGCTTTAACCAACTAAGCCACGGCGCCGCTGTACTGATGCTAGGAAATATTAACAATATATAGTATTCAAATACAAATCGCTCTACTATACATTAGTACGTATCATTGAGTAAGTAACTGTAATAGTCACTAATAATATATGTATTATATTTGAATTCAATGTCATTGATAAATTTTTACATATATTGTATTGCATAATAACATTGTAAACATAATAATATGGGTTTTGTTGAAAAATGTTTTGTAATGAATTTAAACTGTTTAAAATAAAGGCAATTTTATGGAATGTTCACTAGGCGACATTAAAATATAGAACAAAAAAACATTTATAATTTGTTGGTTAATGTCATATTTAGTTTTTTTATTTCTATACCTAGGCATATTATAGCACAATTTTGTAATTTAAATAAACACTGTATTTACCTACCGGCTACCAACAAATTTGAGAAATAGAAATAAAGATTAAAGATTTTACTAAAGACTGTCTATTTAGTATTTAGTAGAAAAAAGGAATAATTAAAGTCTATTTACCAAATTATTATTTTATATACCTACCACATTAATTTTGTTCTGCATTTTATGAAATGTAGGTACTAGGTACCTAACCGGTAACTCTACCTAAACCTACCTACTATAACGTTTATATTATTTTTCGAAATTATAATTTTAGATACCTAATATTATATGCACAATACCTAATAAATTAATAAATAAACTTAATTAGCATAATACCTGCTCTAACTTGTTTTATTATTACCTATTTAAAATCAAAATAGAAATATTTTTTAAAACATGGTTTTTATGAGCATATTTTGCATTTATTAATTCATTTTTGGTGCATAAATGCACTTTTTTAAGAACATTCGTGACTTTAAGTGCGCACCTACGTAATATAAATTCGAGTTGACTAATCACATATTCACATGTTAAAGGTATTCGGTAGGTACCGTGATTTTCTGTTTTTGTCTAACTCACACGTGACATAGGAGTTTAGACTGGTTCTTTGCCAAACATACCAATTTATGGTTGGTTAATAATGGTTATAACTGTTATATTATATTATTATATTATGGATGAGAATATGAGATGTGAATATAGAATTATGTGATTGACATAAGTAAACTCTATTTTTTTTTTTTTATAACATGCGAAGACTGATATCAGCTACCTACAGATCACAGTATCTATATAATATATATTATTATTATTAAAGTGCATTAAAGGATTATATAGTTATATGTCGTATATACTATATATATATATCTAATATAATTGATCAAAAACTTATGCTTATGTAAAAATATATGCTGCCCCTGACTTGAAATTCTGCAGTGCACGCCTATATGAGATACAGGTACCTATATCATTATTTATATATAACTTGATCACCTCACAACGGTCCGCACTCCGTGGTCATTAAATTCCGTTGAATTGTGAAATCATTATTGTGACGACATAATATACATCAGTTAAATTATATTTTCATCTACGATTATAATATTATAATATGTACTTATACATCATACACGGTTTTACGGAGTTTTTATCAAACGGACGACCCTCGCGTAGTCGCCATTGTATAATATTATAATTTTAAGAGAATAAGTCGACGCCGTGACCCGTTAAACAGCAGGATAAAACAAACATTGGTAGAATACCAGTTTTGTTTGCTATAGGCGATTATAGCATCACTTAATCACTATAATACTGTACTTATATAGGTAGTAAGCATCCATATTGATTCGTTTCGAAAACGCAGAATTGGAGCTGGATTTTCGCGGATTTATGCGAAATAATAAATATATTATATTATATTCGTTCACATATTGTTTATTTTCTTTTATTCAGGTATTATTTTAGAATTCATAAGCGTAAATAGAGAAGGATTTAGGGGCTGAGCCCCCCCCCCCCAAACATTTCCTATAGTTAATGGATTTCGTAAAAACGAAGACAAATTTATTTGATAAACTATATAGAAGATTGTAATAAGAAAATTGTTCGTTAAAACGTCTCCATCCACGTCACAATACACGTATTAATGAGTTATAAAAGGTAGCTACTATACCTATATCAACTTTTACGCTCGTTCGACAGACATTTATATTATTATAACGTTTTGTCAAAGCGATGAAAGTGCATTATTATATTATTGTTTGTGTGGTCGTCGTGGAGTTCGAAAACAAAATATAAACCAACAATTTTTATCAAATTCCGTGGACGGGACAAGACAGCGTGAACCGTGTTACATGATGATGGAGATAGAGATGTAAGGAGGGCTTTGAGCATTATTTTAAGAGGGGTATAATGTATATCCAATGAAAGGGCACGTTTACAACTACTGTAATATTATTTTTAGTACCTATGTATTATGTACTTGAGTACTTTATTGGAGCCTATGATACTTTGAAGATATTGTTACCTGAATGTTTCTTTTGAGACGAACAAAGTGCAGCGCTGTGTCATTTTAATACTTTATATTATATAATAGCTTTTTTTGACCGAGCCGAAAAGTTTCTAGAGGTTTTGCGATCAATCATAAAATGTGTATTTAAAGTGTATTTTTTTTTCATAAAGTTTCTAATTTCTATGTAGGATGTAACGAAATATGTTACAACTGTAGGCATGCAAAAAACTGCAAAAGACACAATCGAAGGACGACGTCGCAAGTACACGCGCACCGCATACACACACACGCACACACACACACACACATACACGAATAAACATAATAAGTTAAAAGTATGTATATAATATATTTATTATATATACTACACCTATAAATACATATATATATATATAATATATAATATATACGATCACGCGATCTAATTTGTTCCCGATCGTTTTTTTACGCGTTTTGACACGAATTAAATACACGCGTACCTATTATGTATTATACTCAGCGAATCGTTTCCTTTGTGCGCGCAAACCTCCCGTCACGTTTTCCCATTTCGTAAATCTCATTTTAAGAGCTAATTGCGTTTGGGTGTATTATGCAAAAAAAAAATAATGCATTACTCCCTTTCCAGCCTATAATTTATTTATTATATATATATATATTATATTTATGATGTTATTACGAGTTTATATTCGCTGTGACGGGGGTCAGTCCTTCACCCGGCGACGGTGGCGACGACGACTCGGGCTGATGTGCGAGCGATGCTGCGATACTGCAGGTACCTTAGCTACATAACATAATATATATGTACTGCCTATATATACCTCAGGAAATCTGGCCGACCTCGACGTTCCTGTACCTACAACAGTCGTAGCAGGTATACTGTTATTATTATGTACTATTATATACAGTACACTATACATAGGACTTATAAGCTGTGGTGTGTACATATATAGGAGGTATACCTACATGTATATAAAGATTTTTATTTATCTTTTACCGGTGTTTTTTTAAATTTTTATTATCATATTATTTATACATTTTTTCCACACACGATAGACGCGACCAGTTCGTGACCAAGGATGATGTTTTTGTGATATCGCTTTAAGTGTGCAATACGGTATTTTTATACTTATAGTTTTATTTTATCGAAAAATCTTACACGTATATAAAACATCATATTGATATCATAAATTTGTTATAGTATTTACACGTGGTTTAACACTAAATATTATATTATATAGTATAGTGTTATTTTTTTTTAACTTAAATCACTCGTCACAGTTTATTATTTAAAAAAAAAACCCGTTTTAGCATGATTTAAACTTCAAAATATAATACGAGTATGCATATCTATAGGCTATACTCTATAATCTCGATACATATCCTAACTACAGTCTATATTTTATGATACTTTTAATTTTTTCAACAATGACCTATATTGGTGGATTTTTAGTTTCGAAATCTATAAATTATTATAATATATAAACATAGAGTATTGAACAGACAGTTTTTAGTACTACATAATTATACCGTTTTAAGAAATCTTAAAAAAAAACCCAAAAATTGACCGAGGTATTGAGTGGTGCACGTCAAATAAATCACCCTGTGTATGTTTTTATGCGGCACACGATGCAAGACCATTTAATGATATAATATAATATGATGTATAATAGTATCATGTAATGTGGGCAACTACAGCATCATCATCATCACCCCACCTCCACCTCCGCCAAGAGGAATTTCATCGGCGGATATAGACACGACGGCGTTGGACTCTCGAGGGCAAAACTATAATATCATTTAGGCACGCGATTAGAATCGCGGCCGTCCGTCTATCTCTATTTTGGACGAGTCGTCATCGCCGTGGCGCAACGGCCAATGACAATATTATAATAATAATAATAATAATAATACCAAACTGATACACTGATATTACACTAGATAGGTATAGTAGGTACAATAATAATAATAATAATAATAATAATAATAATATATTATATTAAACGTAATCATTATATATGGAGATAATTACGCCGAGATAACGACGTGCGTATAATAATAATATATGCAAGAAACGGTACTATTGTGCAAACGCGTGCGACTGTTACGTCAAAAAATAATACGCAGGTAGTACCTGGACAGTTATAGGTATAGCCGTATAGGTAATAGGTATATATATATATATATTATATATGTGTTTGTGAGTGTGTACCTAGATATCAGCTATATATTGATGACGAAAAGAAAAATATCAAATTGGTAATATTATCACTAAAAAAAAAAAAACGAAAAACTCGCTGAACCGTCTTCGTCTGCCGCGTGCACTGTACTGTCTACAGCTGCACGTGTGCCTATATTATAAAGGATGGAAAAATAGATAATAATATTATACATGCGGTATATAATTACGCGAATTACAAAACTATACAGTGTACATTATGTTGCATGTAGTCGGCGTGCGCACACAATATTGGCACATACCGAAGACGCGTGAAATCTTACCTATACAATATAATAATATTATTCTACGGGTAGGTATGACGTATAGTATATTATAGTATTATAGTATTCGTATATATACTCGCCGTGGTCGACATATACGTTGTACATATTATACACTTGCATCGCGAGTATATATTATGACCTAACCTAATCTAACCTAACGTCCTTTACCGGCCGTGTACCGTTTACCGAATTTAAATATCAGTAATAACACAGTACATTATCTGTAATTTATAAGTGAATATACATGTATATACATAGGTAGGTTCAATCACACAGAACTATAAACCAAGTAATTTTAACAAAGTTAGTTTATAGGTCTACGATGTGTGCAATACACGATGATGACCGGCTGATTGATTATTATGTGTAAAAAATATAATAATATGCAAGGCTGGGCATTAACGAGTTGAAAAGTTAAAGTTAAGTTAAAAAGTTAATTTAATTTTAACTTTTTAACTTAACTAGTTACTTTTGGCTTTTCATTAACTTAATTGTTAACTTACTAAATTTCTTTCTTAATTAACGTGAAATCAACGAGTTGATTTTTAATTTTAAGAAGCAAGTTAAGTTAATTAATTTTGTTTTTAATTTTATAATATTTCACTATTTTGTTTTCATGTCAAAAAATATGTATCGTAAATTGTTTAAAGTTAAAAATGTATATCATTAGAATCTAACTTATATGGAAATAGTGTATGAAGTATTAACCCTTTATCCTATAATTTAGTTTTGGGTTGGAAAAAAATTAAGTACGCTAGCGTTGTATAAACAAATTAACTTTTTTTTAACTTAATAAAAAGTTAACAAAAAGTGTGTATTAACTTTTAACTTAACTGAGTTAACCTATAGTTAAATTAACTTTTAACTTTTAACTTTTTGTTATTGGTGCATATTAACTTAACTTAACTGAGTTAAAAAAAATCATTAACTTGCCCAGCCTTGATAATATGTATATTGTTCACCGGATAAACTTAACGCCATCACTCGGCAATACGGTGTATGTTTTTCACGACTGACCGCGCCACGCAGCAAATATCTAACGAATTCGCGATTAAGTTTAATAATATACAGCTGGAGCACACGAAACATTGGTATAATTGAATCACTTAAAACACTGGTAGTTCTATATCATATAATATATTATACAGTCCAATCAATTTAATTTCGACTCTTGTCTTTTGAACTTATCGTGTATATTTAAGTCAAACTTGTGATGAAGCTTAGAATTCAAATTCTTCTTGGGGACCCCCCTTTAACAACTAGCATGCATATTTAATACCTTATTTTATACTTAACTATACGTTAGGAATTATATTGTATACCTACTGAAAACGCTGTTAAATATAAACGTTGACTTTTATATCAGTTTTCATGTTATTTAGTATTATTGTAACCATTGTATAAGTTATGTGTAAATGGTAAAAGCTAAATCGTTTATAAGGGAAAATCAAGATGTGCACACAAAAACATACTCACACAATTATATATATATATATATGTATGTATAATTGTATAAATATAAGTAATTTATAAGTACATAGTATATACTATGGTGTATATAGTAAAACTGCACTGTAGTTTGACATGTGCAACATTTCGTGCAACTCGAAGTTAAAATTTGTATTGTTTTCAAAACAATAAAATGGAATTAATCATGTCGAATTGAGGGAAAAATACATGTTGTAAAGCAAGGTCAATAGACATTAGGCATGTACACGAATGTATTGTACCTATATTATGTTGTTCAATACACAGGAGACAGGACTCCAGACTTATTAAAAAAACGAAGATCAGCTTATTCTTTATTCAGATTGATTATGTTATCGAAAATATTATGAATTAGGATAATATATATTAATATTTAATACGCTTAATAATCTTTATTAATGTGAATATACAAAACCATTTAGATACATAGGTACACGTTATCCCCCCGAAGCCACAGAGTAGAAATGTTTCCATAAAAATAATTATTTATATAAAGTATTATTTAGGTACTTGATTTTCTACAAACAAAATTTAATTTTCTGAAATCACTCATTTCTCGAAATTTCAAATATCTTATTGGAGGTGCTGTGGTAACATTACACACTTTCACTGGCACCATAGTAACCACTTTTAAAAAATAAACTATTCTATTTATTTCATAAAAACAAGGCTTCATAAGAAGTTATCGTCATCGTCGGATAATATTATTAGAAAATTAATAATTCCGAGTAACGGGAGCCTTTAGAAAATTGCTGAAAATAAGGTGTATATAGAATTGAAAATAGTATATAGGTACAAGTCGAGTATAATTAAAATTTGGTTATGGCGATGTCAGGGTAACGTTAAACTAATATACTACAAAACTATACGATCTTATGGGAAACTTAAAATTCTGAGTATAATGGATGATTGTAGACAATTATATGGAGAATAAAGTAAGTAGATAATAATATGCTTTCTATGGGAACATGTGTAATGTGTATTTTGTGGGGTTGCTCTCATATGCAAATGGCTTATTACATTTAATTTTTTATCAACTAAATTTTTCAAGGTATTGATTGCATAACTATATGTAATCAATATTAGAATAATAATAAATGTCAAATAAATGAAAATACAGTCTATGTAATCTATATTCTATAATATAATGGATATCAAATCACAGTATATGTTGCATATTATACTAGTATGATTCTACGTAGTATGACATTGAATATAATTATTTATTTATTTTTATTTATTCAGTTATAATAGTACTACTACAGAGCATTAAGCAATTTTAGCTTTTTTTTCGTTTTTCTATAAAGCTTACGTGGGTCGTGAAAAATGTAGGCCTAAAAAAATGGGTCGCGAGTCCAAAAAGTTTGAAGACCACTACTATAGGACATAGGTTTAATTGTGTGTCATCGTTAACTGTCAAGTTATGTAAAATTAGTTTTATCCACGGACTAATCTTTGTTCAGAGTTTATCTCTGTTCTCTGTGGCTCTGCATTTGTACACATTACACTATTACAGCTAATACAGCTCTTTTATTTTCGGTTACCCGGGATATAGGAATTTTTATGTACCCACCGTCATGTCACTCAGTAAAAGGTCAGATCACAATACGGATGCCTCGAAGGGAAAACAATAGTAATACCATTGATTGTACATATTTTGTACTGCAATGCTGCAGTGGCGTGGCGTAGTGAAATATTTTTTCGGACAATTCATTTTTGAATAAATTTACCACCACTCGATTGCTTAATATTATTAATACTTATTAAGTAATTATTTAATAAGTTAAATATCATATTCAGACAAAGTTAGTCTTGTACTTGAATTTCACACTAAATCCAGTACTCAGTACTCACCCACCCACCCACCCATTTAAAATTATCAGGCAACTGCCCTTCGAAATCACGGTCAACACGTCACTGTAGTATTGCATATTTTGTACATTACTAATCATAACGATAGATGATAATACGCATATGATTCTCGACAATACGCGTTGACCAACACGAAGCCGCTTACATAACATAGGTACCTATGTATTATTTTATATTTTGTAATTATATTAATATTACCGTTGACTACAACTGTTTTTCAGAAATCGACTGTAATAACTAATAAATACCGTAATTTATTATTCGATTAAACAGTAAGCATAACATTAATAATTGTCGATAATTAGTTCTAAGTAGCATTAAACATTTATAACGTAGGCAGGTACACCTATCGTGTCGACCGATAATATTACAATATGTAAATATATTTTAGTCGGACGGTGCATGTTATAAAACGCTTTACCAGTGTCCACTACAATAATAGTACTTATACTTACTACAATACTACCTATAGACATATTATATTATAGTGACGTTATACATGACGTATTTTAGTTATTACTTATTATACCTACTTATTAGCAATACGAATATTGAAATATGGCACATACGCGTAGGTGTACTTCGGTGTAGCTTGTACGAGTAAAAAAGTATATACAAACAAACACTTTTGTAAATAGTATTGCTTAATACCAAGTCCGTATACTCGTTACATTATTATTATGTACCCATTAGAAAATATAGTTCAACCAACGAACTCGATCTGATATTATTTGTTCAGTGCAGCCCATATACATATTATACGCTGTGTTCATATATTTTTCATTATAATAAACAATATAAAATAGAATTTTCAAACGGTAAATCGTAAATGTATGTATACATTTAATGGCTAATGCACCGATTGTGCGTGTATAGTATTTGTATAGAATATATAACCCATTAATTATTATAATAAGATCGATATGGCGATATCACGAAAATTCAAAAGAATCACTACCTAGGTAAGTTTTAATATCTTGACTGCAAACTCTGGTTCGAGGGTAAAATATATTGTATTAAATTTGTTACCGTTTCCTCGGGGCATTATATAATAGGTAGATAAATTGTTTTTAATAATAATAACTATAATTTTATAGGTTTGAAGACCACAATTTGAAATCAAGAGTAGCTAATGCGTGTTACCAGAGTTGTGACTGAGTTGCCAAACTTTTTTTCTTGATTAAAATCTACTGAGGTCCGAGAGTATATTTTTCCATCGAGGAGCAATAAAAACATATACATAGGTACAACTATTGTAGACAACAATCGCCGAGATTTTGTTACGGGGGATGCTACTAAATGTATAGTAAATGAATTCCATCAAAGGGAGAATCGAATTTAAAATCGCCCCTGGTATACGGTACATACACAGGTAGGTAGTAGCCAGTAGGTATTAGGTAATAGGCAATAGGTATATATTATAATAATATGCAACTTGACGTACCTATATGTTGCTCTGTGGTAGTAAAGCGCAAATTTATTTGCTTGTTACCTATTACATATTTCATCACAAATGCGGAATGTTAATAGGGGGGCAAATCCAATAGTAGATTTACTTTAGAAAATTACATTCTAATGAAATACGAACAATAGGGACAATAACCTGCTACAACCTAGTGAAGAATAATATAAGAAATCAATTTAATTTTTGACGAATTTAATTTAACTTTAAGGTTTAGATAAATGTCATTGAACATAGGGGTTATCAATTAAACGGTTTAGGTATATGATATTACAAAAATATATAAGACTGCGGATAGGTATAATTATGTTGGCCGAGGCATATCAGAAGAAAATTATTGTAGTTGTCAAATCAGCAGTAAAGTTGATTGTCTTATTTTTGGCCAAGTTGATTGCCCTCTGTGTTCATCCATCACGACTTTCGTTGTCGTGGTTCAGTGATTTTTTATACATTTACAATATACTTATTAATTAATATACCATTGTTGATTTTGATAAAATATTATTCAAAAATGTCGTTATGCATATGCATCATAAAAATGCTTGTTATTCGTGTATAATAAAACTTAGATTTACATAATAATATATAGGTCAGTGACGGATCCAGGAGGGGGGGAAAAGTTTCCCCCCCAGGCGCTGTAGTTTCCTTTTATTTTACACTGTGTTTAGCCAATTTTGTAGCGACATTTTGTATTTTTGTACTTTTGTCCCCCCCTCCCCCAATTAAGCACTGGATCCGCCGCTGATATAGATAGGAGCAGTAAAATAAAAAAATGATCAATAATCAAATAATCCGTTAAGGTTAACACTGGAGATTCTTTAAAACGATATCGATAAATATTTAGCCAGTACTCATAAGGTTTTTGTAAAAAGAAAATTATTACCTGTATATTTTTTTAAATACAGTGGAGTCTCGATAACTTGAATTTTTTTTTCGTCCCTGGGAAATTCCTATACACTCAATGCAATATTTGTAACTCGAAAATTACATAAGTCGAATTAATTTTTATCTCCCTTGACATTCGAGTTATCGAGACTCGACTGTATTTATATTTACTTATTTATGTACAAGAAACGGAGTTGCGCCCACAATTCAACAGATTTCATAGTATTTTACAAGGATGTTTTATAATATGTTTAATAATACTCCTATTATAGCTAAGTATAACAAAGTATGGTTTATAGTTTTGTCTTCTGTTACATACTTATACATATAATAATATACAGATTATATATTATAATAAATTTTACTTAGATTTATATCATTACGACTATATTATAATATTATAATATTGTATACATTGTACATAGGTTAAATTTTTAATATCGAACACTAAATTTGAACTATCTATTACCTACCTACAGTTCACAATATAATTTTAAAATTGTGATATTTTTTCAATTCCCGTAAACAGCATATAGTATATACAGTCGCGTTGGATCCTGCTGTATATCTATGGCCTATAAGTACAACAGATATCGGTAATTCTTTTCCTAGTGCGTTTTTATATTTTGTTTTAATAAAACGATTAACGTTCGCTTTCATTACAGAAGTACAAAAATGGGTTTAAAATAATAAAATGTATAAACTATTATTATATAGCATGCCAGATGTACTCGCGTATATAGCGTTCCAGCGTTTGACATTGAAATAAATCCTTGTGCTATCTATATATATATTATGTATGTATATTGTATATAGCACGTTGTCTATAATATATAAGTACAATCGAACCAACTTTTATGTCGATAAAAACCTTTATGATATTGTGGTAGTGCTTTTTCTCAATAGGTATTAGACTAATTATCATTACGACGGTTAGTGTTTATCCTGCGGACTGTGTATAGAGTGCAGACGACTGCGGCCGCCTACAGTATTATAATATATTTATATATAAGACATACTGCAGTCATTGTTTATACGGTCCAGTGGTTATAATATTAATACTCGAGTATAAAAAATACGTATTTTTTTCGTTTATAAAATAGATCCATGAACTCGAACATATAAAATAAAGTACGAAGGTCAGCAATAAAATAAACATTTTTAAATTCAACTGCACTGTACATAATATATAATAATAACTAAAATGTATACTCATATTATAATACCTATCTATTTGTGCTGGGTATTGTAATTATGACACGCGTTGGGTGAGCACCAGAGTAATAACTTGGTACATAATTATCAATACTTACCTATTTTATGTTATGGTAGGCGAAAAAATTTACACAAAACGAGCATAGAGTTTAAAAATATACCATAATATTATACGCGTCCATCGGGTAATATTGTCTATATAATTTATACAAAATGTCGTAAATGTATACAACTTCCACGCGAAGTTGTTTAATGTTATTATTTATAGGTGTATGCATAGTATAATACATTTGTTGAGATTTGTGGGAACTTAGAATAGTGCATAATATTTTGGGTCAGGGTTGAGAACGTCTGAGCGCGCGTTATCAATAATATATTATATTTAGTCTTTTATCCGATAATTATGTAATGCATCCATTTTTCTTTAAATATATTTTAAATATAATTTACCGTTAGAATTTCGATAACTCAATAAGTATAGAAAAAAAAAAAAAAATAATGAACCTCGGCGAATTAATATCCTATACCAATTTGTGCACATAAATGGAGTAGTCATTTTTGTGATAAATCGTTTTTTTTTTCGTCGCCTCGGGCTTCAATAGTCGTCGATATTTTATTGTTTGTTCTTTTCACCGCCAAATGTTGACGATAATATTACCTAATAAATAATATCATAGTAATACATAATTGTATGCATAAAATATTTAGTACACAAGTTATGTTTCGAATCACTTAAGAGGACGTGCTATACCCATTCGTTTGTTGTCTCCGTCTTACAAAGTACGACATAGCTAATTTTCGTTCACTAGTTTCAAATTTTCAATAGTACGCTGTTAGTTTTGATATAAGAGTGGATCGACACATTCTCAAACTTTTATAGATAAGAACATTTTTTGCTTAAGCGTTGTAAATTGTTCAATATTTTAATTTTCAAGCAAGAAATGGGTGTGTGAAATATCACAATTTAAAAATGCTCATATCTCACTTAAAAATTAAAATATCGAATAAAAGCCGACCTTATAAGCATAGATAATATTTTTGCCTAATAATTTGTTAATAGGTCAATTCACTCTATTATAAAAAATGTGTATAAGTCGGAAGCAACAAATGCATGTGGGTGAAATACACATTTTACCTGTTCTTATAGCGTTTTTCATGTAATATTATTTTATAGGAAATTTACTCTGGAGAAGATTATAGGAGAAATAATCGTTTTTTAAAATAATTGAAAGTTATAATACGTCATCTATTATATTATAATATAATATATTATAACCACATGCACAGGTATACTCAAAAAGTTGTAAGTTGTATTGTTTGTCATATTATTTTAATTTCATATCGTAATTATTCGTAAATCGTAACAAATAATAATAAATAATAATAGTCATATGATTAAGAAGACGTCGGCGCAGTATTTGTGCTCTCTGATCTCTCTCTCTCTCTCTCTATCTCTCTCTTTAACCCACGCGCAACATGACAAATTTGAGTCCGGCAGAACCAATCTATTGGCTTGTCAGATTTAATGTTATAATGAATTGACGTATTATCAAACATAAGGTCAATAACATAAATTGGGTTTGTAAATTGGATTGTTTACAATATTTAAATTTATATGAGGATTTTTAAAAATTGTACTTGCATGTAGTTTTTATAATTTTATACACACTTACTTATAACATGCACGAAAATTATCGTAAATATCGTAAATAATCTTAAGTGTAAACACAGATAATGTTCCTACTTTTAAGTTTAATAATAGATAAACTCAATCTAATATCAAAGATTTAAAGCTAACAAGTAACAACACAAAATTGGTTCCACTGGACGAAAATATGCTATGTTATACTCAGGGAGAGAAAACAAAATGTGCGCTGACTGCATCCTCTCAAGTATAATATAATGACAATTATAAGTTACGTAAGTGTCAAATATTATATTAAAATCAGGACGTGACATTTTTTTTTTCAATAATTATATACTCAATTAACCCATTTGTATAAAAATACAATTTTAAAATAATAAAAAGTAAATGTTTATGCAACATGTATCATCAATAAAAATTGTATACTCACCTAGGTACCTAATATTTATTATTTAATTATTTATAAATTATCGTAGCTTGGGTTTGATTAAAAGTAACTCGTTATTTATTAGGTTTTTATCAATATAAATCAGGTAAGTTAAAAATTAAGTTAATAAAAATTAAATTTTTTAAAGTAAAGTTAAAAAGTTTAAATTAAGTTTAATTTAACTTTTTAGCTCGTTTATGCCCAGGATTGACATAATATATATATTTATACAGTCCTTTTTATACTAAAATTTTTCTTATCACCCATGCATTACTGAACGCCTATAGGACCTACTCAAAAATATATGTTATTATTTAATCGAATGATAACTTCAAAATGTTTAGAAATGTATGTGTACCTAATTATCTTTTGGAATTTTGTACACGAATTAAAGATATATATACCTACACTTAAAAAAGAATTTTTTATTTTGAAAAAATATGCTGCTAGAAATGAAAACACCTTTTGCATCCATGTTTATCTAGGCTTGCATATATCTACTGGATGATTTACCAAAAACGTTCACCCCCCAGTTCTTCCTTTAATAAATAAATAATTTATTATGTTATAGATTCAATATTAATCTATTTCCTATTTTATGAAAAACATTTTTTAAGAACTATCTATGTATTATCCTTGGTTGAAGAGAAGAAGTTTGTATCACCACTGAAGACTAAACAATCCTTAAATGTTATAAAAATCTCAATTACCTACACTAAAAAATTACAAAAATCCGAATTTGAATACATTTTATATCAATGGAAAAAACGAGGGTGATCATCATGCTTGGTGAATCACTTTATACATTTAAATCTAAGAATGTATACCTAACCTATTTTTAAATATTGTCATAGCAACAAAATGTTTGTATTTTGTTCTCGTTAATCGTTATAACACCTTATAATTATATAATATTATATAAGTCTTATGTTTTGTGTATGACTGTGAACATTTTTCGGTTACATTGTCTTTTATGTTCATCATTCAGATCTCGTTACTTAATTTACGGATACCCATTTTATTAAATGATATTTATTTTTTATAATCTTAATATGGAGGCTATCGTTGTTAAGTACAACTTTTATGCCTACGCGTTGTGCCCAAATCAAGTCATGGCAATTTACAAACAAATGTGTTCTTTGTTTTATTAATGTTTAAAAATGTAATTATTACATAAACACAAATAGTTTACTCTTTCTAATTATTTTTACGTCAAATTATTGACTCTAGTGTTCAACAGTTTACACGTCGTTAGACTTAAGTATAATAGGTACATGGTACATCGTACATATAAAATACATATTTTATACCAGGAAAAGTTTCAAAACAATAAAACATAAAGACATTTTTACTTAAAATTTGTTAATTATTTAGAGACCGATATATCCATATTCCATATGTATATCTTGTATTTTTTTCGTTCTAATTTGAATAATTAATTTTCAATCTTTATTGTTCTACATTTTTTTTGGAATTTTGGCATATACATATATAGCCAATAGGCACATGGAGACACTTCAACAGTTCAATCAATATTATGTACACGCAAAATCGTGAAAAAGAATTATCAGTAAAAATAAGTAGGTATTGTTCATTAGGTACCTATAATAGTTCTAAAATGTAATCCTACATGGCTACGTATTGCTGTTTCCAAACAAAATAATGCCATAAGTCCATAACATTACTAAATAGTATTGAAATCGTAATCACTGCGTATGTATGTTATATTATTATGTACCAATATATTAGACGCTTTTTAATGTATGGAAAATAATATGTTTTATAATGAATAAAGATATTTGAGACTTCAGTAAAGGACTATTCATGTTTCAGTATTTTCCGCGTATACTTGGAGAGTGGTGTAGATAGGTATACACGGCCTTGTTTCTGCCTAATGTTCAGTAGAATTATACCTACACATCTTGTTTCGTCATTTTACGACCTTAATCAAACAATTATATCATTTTCAAATATTAAACAAAAAGTTAATTTAAAACAAAAAAAAAAATAATATTAAAAATAAAAGTTGAGTAACTACGATTCCGCAACCAAATTTAAATTAGTTATGCGGGAATTTTTCCATAGGAATATTCTATATTATACATTATAGGTACCTACACTTTATAAATTCACCGAACTAAATGATAGAAAAAAAAAATATGTATAGGTAAGTGTACCTATTATATACTCACACATTGCCAAAACCAATTAATCTGTCAATCATGTAAGTGCCATTTATTAAAAACGACAAACTGGGAGACGTTTTGTATACATACTAATATATATAAAAAAAAATTTTAAATAAAAAATTTAAGCTTTTTATTTATGTAACTTAATAAAAACAATCTTCTATAGGTGCATTTTAAATTTATAACATATTAATATATTATACTAGCGATGTCTATACAATCTCCACTTACAGTTTATTATGTTATTTTTTTTAATGAATACATTTATAATTATGCTTGTTGTGAAATTTCGCCACGGTAAACTTTTTTTAGATAACATTTTATCACACGAATTTTTTTTACGATTTTGATAATTTGCTTGTTTCACTGATCATAATTTAGGTTCATCGTTTTGGGCGTTGTATGATTTTAAATGTCAACATTCCTCAACTCTCAATCGTCATTGGATTCATAAATATTTACTAAATTCAATATATTTCGAAATTTGTAAGTCGTAATTTTTTTTTACGAACACATATATAATTTGTAAAACATTATATTATGCAACACTACGATAGTACAAAATCTATAACCTAACATCGTTTTCCGAATGCATCGATATAACGCAATACGCCGCCAATACTTATATCATTATAGGTAATTATTGCGTTAAAATTCTAAATATTATTACAGCATCTGACCACTTGTGCCGAGGAGACCGAAAATTCGAAAAAGGTTCCTATCACCATGCAGGTTTTCCGTGATGTCCCATGTCCATGAATTATTAAGATCGTGAGCCGAACTTGTTTACATACACGTCATAAAATTGTTTTATACAATAATGATGCAATTTTTCCTTTGAAAATAACTTTTCGGGGCAGTAAATCAGAGCCCGACAATTGTGTATATGCAACTGCGTGCAGTGTGTATCGTGTGCCATATATCTGTTTTAGTGTCTCTATATATTTTTTATATATAACTTAAAATAAGCATGCAGCAATCTGTAAACCGTATTAATTTCGAGGTAATTTCGGTAAAAAAAAGATTGAAAAAACACGTCAAAAAGTATCTCACACGATTAAAACTACGTCTTTAACCATTAAAATGTTATTTAGTTGTTTGAATAGCTCCTATACAGTAGTTTAAATCGGGATTAATTAAAAACAAAAATAACCATCTATACATAAGATTATATTGTATTACGACATTAAGTGAACTTATAATATCCTTTGTCCTTGTTGGATCTACAGTGAAGATGTTTGTCTGAACTCTGAAGCATCGCGTACAATGAAACAAAACACGCCATTCATTTTTTACGTGATGTTCGTATTGCCGTTCGCGAATAATAATTTATGGGTTTTCACACTTTTACTTTGGGGTTTATACGCATTCGACGTGTTTATATATATTATATATTATTAATTATTAATAATTACGTGTGGAAATATTAAAATATCGTGGCTGTAGGTTAATCCGTTCATTTTACATATACGCAAACACTGTCAAATATCTTCAATGGCATCAATGATGTAAGTAATTAAGTAATCAAGAAATATTAATTTGTTTATGTTGTTAAATTTATAAATTTTTATTAAAAAAAATAGCTATACCTATTATATTTGGTACTGATCGGTTATCAATATTTTTTTATTTTATATACAATCAAATTATAAATTCCTTGGGTAAATATATATTATTTAGGTATAGTATATTATAATAATCTTTAAAACTTTCAGTCTTATACCTACTAAAGACTATAGTACCTATACTGCAGTAAAACATGTAATATTTATGATTAATTAGATACACTTTTGACGATGTCCGAATAATGTCTTGAAATATCTATCCGATGCCTAAATTAAATTGATACATTTATGACCAAGTTTCAGGAAAACATAACATTCAATACAATGATATTAACGTGAATTAAATATTTAGTTCATATACTATTGATAATGTAGTATTATTTCAAACTTTTTAAATTTAATTTAAGGCTAAACTCCTTGAAAAAATGCATTTATACCATTGCAGGCCTTACGTTTCGTTGTTCATACGTAGTGTATAATATTAATGGATAATAGTCGTGACCAATTGGCCAAACGTGTCTTCATTTGAGTCTCTTCTGAACCGTAATCTTTTCACTTCAATGTTTAGGTGATAAATGTATCTTATTTAAAAATACATTCTCGAATTCTTCGGTTCATATCTCAAGTTGTTCAAGGACCAATTGAAATCGAAAATTGATTTTAAAAATAGATACTAGCTATAATATAAATACATACATATAGAATTATTATAGATACTAGTATTTAGCAATATTTTGATCACAATCGCTCATTCTTTAGAATTCGTTGATATTATTAATTTTAAATATAAGCTAATGCCTGATACAAATGATTATAGGTATATCGATAATAACTACTATTATTACTTATTACTGTATAATATATATACCTACTGCTAACTATTAAAAGTGAAATATCTACGAAGATGTAATTAAAATATTAACATAAAACTCATCAGTATAATGATAAGATATGTAACTTATAAAATATGTAAATATTATTTATTTAATTAAAATATGATATTATATTCAAACGATAAACACAAAAATGAAGTATGAATTTGAAATCAAAAAAGAGAAAATACTCGTCGACAGGTATTATAAAGAAAACAAGTTCATATAATAAATGCGTGGTTACGCGTTACAGAATTTAGATATTCATAGTAAAAATATATACTTACATTTATGCAAAATCATCTTATTATCATAATTTTTACGCTTAGAATATGGATAATGGAGATATTACATAATATTATATAGATACAAAAAAAAAGAATGAAAATAATATCGTTGAGTCAATATAAATTTAGAACAATGATCTTGGTACATGAAAACACTCCTTCCTCTGGAAAATCAAAAATACTTAAAATACATGCGGAAGGGGCCCGCAACAGGTCTCACCAGCCCCCTCGATTAATCAACATTTTCCAAATTAATTTTTTTGCGAACATTTGACTTACCATTCCCGTAAATTTCCTATTTTCCTGGCTCTGCAGTTTTGAAATTCACACGTCATTAGTTCATCAGCAAAATCAAAATTACACGGATGGGGTCTTTCCACAACTCATCATTAAACTTTTTCGGTGAATCGTGTAATTATATAATATTTTGTGTAAAGCTCAAAGGCGTAGTTATATTACACTCGGGTTGGCACATAATTAGAAATTAGAATTTTACTGAAAATACGTGACAGCCGACAGGCGATAGCAAACAATTTTGTTTCGTCTATATACAATAATACGCCAATATCTACCAAATAATAACCGTTTAATGAGCTACGTTTGAAAAGTTTAAAACTTATGTAACACAATAAGTTTAAACCAACAGTTAATAAGTATATGAGTATACCAACCATGATTCATCAAACATGCCCATGCATTACTCTTATAGTCTTATTTTTATCCTTGAATAATTTATTTATTAAAATCCTGATTTTTGTAAATTTTAAATGTCTATAAGTAGACCATATTTTGAAATATTTGTATATTCATTATTTGATACTATTTAAGAAGTAATTCAGTGGTGACATAAAATTATTTTCAAGTTAAAATCCCATTTTTTACTGTAATTTGTATATAGATGATTTGTTTGCAAATATTGACACACCTAAATCAAAATTAAAATGAGTACCTACAATTTCTAAGTTATTAAACTGTACAAATGTACTAAAAATAATATAATATTCCTTTATAATAGTTATATGTAAAATATAAAATATAGGTATGTAATATTCAGTCTAGTAAACTTATCATACGACTCTGATAATTTTTACAAATTATAAAAATTGATAAATTAATGTTAATAATTAACAAAGTAATTATTACTATAATTTGCTAATCATCATAAACTCCTATATCTTCTAAAATTTATATCATGGACTTTTTCCCTTAAAGCTTATAGTTTAATATAACTCAGGAACTACTCGGCTAAATTTTGATTTATATATATGGTACGGGCAAAAATCAAAGTCAGGTCAACTTCAGAAATGCCAGTACAAAACGCTAACTTCCCAACGTACTTGAGCAAAACTTAGTTATATTTTAACTTTTGCCCAGGCAAGCATATTATACCTACATTAATTTTTTCAAAAAAACATCTCCATAACAATTCTGCATAGTAGAAAGGATGGAGTTCATTTGAAAAAGAGAAGCTTTTATCGCTGCTGCAGGACACTCTTACCACATATTAATAAATACATATTTGAAAATATGGTGCTCATTTAAAAATACCAAAGAACATATCATTTTTATAGATTCATTGGTAAAACGTAGGGTGAACATGCTTGATGAATCACCCTGTATAGAATAATATACACTATACTATAATACTATATTTGATATTATGGAATAATAAACACGAAGTCATACAGATTTGTATACACAGTACACAGTACAATTTTACTAGAAAATATCAAATTCAATCGTGTCACGTGTGTTGCGTGTATCTGCTTACACGCGTGTTTTATATACTGCAGCCCAACCCAAAAGTATAGGAATGCCGGAACAAATTTCGATCTAGGAAAATGATATTCACGAGTGTATTTATAGTGTATTTATAGGTGTAATAAAAACACGATTTTTTTATTTCATGTAGATGTATACAATTGTATAAATATAATAGTATGCAACAACTGTACAGAGCCTGCAGAGTGTTGCAGCTGTTGTGCGTGCAAATTTACACAATATCCTATTATTCCCACAAAGACACAAAGCATATCATCGTTGCATTTGTAATGTTTATATTTTATGATTCACATTAACAATGTTATAACTGCGCTGCAAGACATGATATTATAATAATGACAATAATAGCAATGATAATGATTAAATATAAGCTCTTGCGTACAAATAGAATACAGTAGTACCTACGGTTAATATTAGTTAAAAGTTTATATTAAAAAGATCGTTTAAATTTTCGTGTAAGTGAAATTGAGTAGCTCGGGGTTACATAGTATATGAAATCGTCTAAGCTTTATCGTTTAAATACTTGTACAACTATAATCAACTATATCTCTTAGTTAGAAATTAAATTCTACGAAATCCTCAAAAAACTATTGTTCTTTAAAATATGAAATTAAAAATGTATGTTATCATTAAAAACGTAAATAACGTAAACAAATGATAACGATAACAGTTTTAGTAAAAAAAATTTACACATTTTAAAAATGTAGTGTGGTTAAGATATTATAATTGGTACTTCCTATATAGAATTGAATAAAAATAAAAAAACACATCGATTTACGGGGAGAATGACTGCAGTTTATTGTGATAAAAGAATCACCTTGTACCTACATAAATCGCGTATAATCGATCATAACATTATAAATGATTTTATTATGGAATGCGATCGCCTGTAACATTCTAGGTACCTACCTACCTATATATAGCTTTCTTATATATATAACAATAACGTGCGGCGCGGGAGACACCGCGTCGTTCGTTTTACTTCCTGATGTCGGCCGGCGCGTTTCCTCGTCCGCGTGAAAATAATATAGTAGGTACCTACATATATATATATATAAATAGGTAATAATAATAACGACGGTGATTGAAATTAATAAATCGTTGTACGTACTTATATATAAATTATAATGACACGTTGATCGAGTCCGGTCGACCTTGCTCGTATACGCGAACGTAGTCGCTTATAATATATAATAATAATATGATATAGGTACGTGTCGCGAACAATAATATTAATAACGATGATAATAATAATTTAATTCGTATTAAGTCGACCGACGGCGACGACGGCGACGGGCTGCAATACTCGCGCGGTTCCGGTGAAAGCTCGGAAGTGTATACACTGTACAGGTATTAATGCCCTCCCGCGTACGGCGTGCGGGCGGAAAAAAAATTTCAACAGATAATCGTATCGTATTTTACATTACTATTATTATTATATTACTATCATTATTAGAGGCCAACGCCGGAGACCTTGCGCTGCCTCATCCCACTCTAAAAAAAAACTAAAATCATAAAAAAATATATTATATCGTTCCTGAATAATATCCGCCGTCGCGCACATTGTCTCGCCGCGGTCTCGTCCGTCGTCGTTTCGTTTAGTATAATAAGTCCTCTGCTGCTCACCGACTCCACACTCACTGCAGTCAATGTCGTTATCACCATCGTTTACCGCGCATAATAAATTGTCGTCGCCATACAACATAATATATTGTTCTCGTGTTAATAAATTGAGTAATATATAACAATACAGTGGCGCACGCGACCGGCAAACCGCGTCCGGCAGCCGACGAAGCCGCATCATTGCCATCAGTATCCGTTCGGTTACCGGTCCGCACGCACGCGCTCCCGATTTGGTGACTCGCGTCCAGACGTCCGCGAAACGGTTAAATTTTTTGTGATAAAAAAATTCGTTCGATTTTATCCCGCCGACGGAATAATAAATATTATGTTCCGGTGCCAGCAGGACGCGGTAACGTTTATCGTATTATAACAACAGTGCGAACCGCTTACCTATGTAAATTGCGCGTGTTTTCGAATACGAAAATTCGAATTCAAGTCCGACCTTACCATTTTTTTTTGCTTTTTTTCTACGTGATGTGCGGCGCCGGTTATTATAATAATATTAATATCGACATTAAACCGTACTGATCTCCGGAACTCGTCGCGTCGCATCGCGCACATATTAAATATAATTACACTATATTATAATATTACTTTTATAATATAGTCGTATCATATATTTCCGGACGAAACCTTTCCAACCACCGACCGCCACAGGTTTGTCATATATAATTTGTACAACACACTATGTTCGAATTAGTTTTATTTTCCACGCATACCTTTAATATATTTATATGCATGTATATAGACATATAGTACAGTGGCGTAGCCAGGGGAGGGGCTGAGGGCGATACAGCCCCTCCTCACCCAGAAATGTTAAGAAAATTTAAAAATTATTTTAATTGTCTATAATAGTCGCTCAAAAAGTCTTAAATTGTATTTAAAATATTAAAAAAGTATTAACACTTTTCAACTATCTATCTGTGCTAGTACGTATTTAATGTGTAAAAGTGTAAAAATTGATCAGCCCCCCCTCCCCCCCCCCCGAAAAAATATTCTTGCTACGCCATTGATATAGTATATACAATATATTATATGTGCCTATATTTTATAATAATGTTTATAACGGCATACGCTAAGTTCTGGTATATTTCATAATATATATCGTTGAAGTAAAAGCGATGTTATATAGATAAACACGCATGCATGTTGAGACTACAAAATAAAAAACTATACATTTGAAAATTATTCATTTGCTTTTAAATTGTAACTGAAATATAAAACACCCATAGTTTGACGCGAACACTAAATGTCTTGCACTTGCCGATGATTAATGAATGTATATTTTATGAATATATTATGTAGTGTATATTGCACGTCGATATACACTATTATAGTATTGTGTGACAGGATATAATTAAACGTTTAAATCTAATCACACCATAGCACACGACCTGGGAAAACATTTTTTTTTACTACCCTTTTCAAAAGTTAAGTATAAAGTATTTCCGTATAATAAGTTACTATTACTACTTAATATACAGGGTTTCCCACTGAGATCTGACAAATGAAATAACTTTTGTTCTAATTAATATTTTTAAAAAATTTCTTTTAAATATAATTCATAGACTATTGCGCTACATTTTTAGTATACATTTTTTATTTTAGATTCTGAGTGAAACGATGAATGTATTGATTTTACAATGATGTGTGTTTTTTTTTTTATTTTTTTTTTTTTTTATTTTTTTATTTTTGTGTCTGTGTACACGATAAGTAGTCGAAATAATGCTTCGATTTTCGACTTCAGTATCTTGTTCGATGGGAAAGTGAATATCGTTGGTGCATTGGGGAGGTCAAAATTTTAATTTCCCAGTAGTTTTCAAAAGCGATGTGAAAAACAAAAGAAAAATTAAGGAAAAACGGGAATTTTTACGCAAAATCGATTTTTAACAAAATCGATTTTGGTTATTGGTGTAACTCTAAAACAAATGACCGTAGATGCATGAAATTTTCACTGGTTGTTTATATTTGCATTTTCTATACACAATACAATTTTGAAAATAATTTGACTTTTTTTGAACTGTTTACGGACATTGTCAGTTTTCAGTTTTTTTAAATTTTTTTTCTATAAATATCAATAAAATTTTATTTGTTGGGTAAAAAAGCTTGAAAATTTAATAGAAGGCTCCTAGGTTATTGTTTCAAAGGCAGATGAAAAAAATTAAAAATCCTTAGTCACAGTTTTTTTTTATACACGTTTAAAGTTCAAATCTTGAAAAAATACGGAAAAATCACGAAAATTTGCAAATTATTTTGAGTTAGAAATTCATAAAAAATTTTCTTTTTAAATCTAAGATTTTAAAATCTAATACAAGATTCCTCATAAGTTTGTCTAACTTTATCAAAAAAAAAATTTCTACAAGAAAGTCAAATTAAATTTTTATGAGCGTTTTAAATTCATATTTTTACAACATTAGATATTTACTCGATTTCTCATGTACCGATTTCCTTATTTTCTTGTAATTCAAAAACGAATAACTGTAGATACATGAAAATTTCACTGAATGTTTATATTAGCATTTCCTATACACCATACAATTTTGAAAATATTTTGACACTTTTTGAGCTGTTTACGGGCATTTTCAGTTTTCAATTTTTTTAGTTTTTTTTTCTATAAATATCAATAAAGTTTTATCTGTTGGGCCAAAAAGTGTAAAAATTTAATACAAGACTCCTGATATATTTTTACAATAGCAGTTGAAAAATATTGAAAATACATAGGCACAGTTTTTTTTTATAAGCATTTAAAGATCAAATTTGGACAGAATTTATCAAATTTATAATTTAATAATTATTTTGTAGTTAAAAATTTATAAAATGTTCAACTTTTATAGCTAAGGATTGAAAATTGAAAACAAGGCTCCACGTAAATAGGTTATTTATAAATTACTTTATTCACAATAATATCATCAAATATACTTGGTAATATCATAGGCTGACTGACCGTTTTCGCTCAGAATCGTTTTTCTTATACAATGATATTATATCATTGAATTCAAATTTAACACCATCCATTACAGTGACCCACTTGTAACCTACTGTACAGCAGAGCGACATCCACTTATCCACCTTTTTTTATTTTTTAATACTGAAAATAAAAAACTTAAAAACTGATAAAAAAAATTTCCAAAATATCCAAAATAGCCAATTTGTAAATCTGATTTTCAGAAAAATTTATATCGTAAAAACATTTATTTAAGTCAAGTGGCTGATTTTTTTACCATTTTTTTAAAATATCAATATTCTTTTTAAGTAATATACGATCTAGTTTATGTTAGAAACATTATAATTTCAAAAAATATAAATCATTTTGAAATTATTTTATATGAACATTTAGTAACATAATTTCAAAATGATTTATATTTTTTGGATATTTTGGAAATTTTTTTTATCAGTTTTTAAGTTTTTTATTTTCAGTATTAAAAAATAAAAAATAAAAAATGTATACTAAAAATGTAGCGCAATAGTCTATGAATTATATTTAAAAGAAATTTTTTAAAAATATTAATTAGAACAAAAGTTATTTCATTTGTCAGATCTCAGTGGGACACCCTGTATAATGTTGATCGGTAAAAATCAAATAATAATGTTTCATTTTATAATTTTAATACATAAATATATCTCCAAAAATACAAAGAACATACAATTTATTAAAAACTATATTCAGAGGATGCTACCCATGCATTTGTTGTCTCCGCCTTACACACGTATGATATTCAAGTAATTTGGGAATGATTTGTATAATTGTATATGTATATTTAAGTTCTTAATATACATAAACTAAATTGCTTTAAAAGTAACGAAATGTAATCAACGCATATTATGTAATTAGTTTTCAAGAAAATATTTTAGATTTTGCAATATTGTGCAAAATTGTCTATGAAACTTTGTTTTTAATTCATGAATCGTGATGTTAGTTGTTGTTAATCAGCCTAGTTTGATATCTTGGAAAATATTTAAACCTCTATAAAAATATTTTAGATTTAACTAATTATTATCTATACATAGCAATTTAAATAATTTAAATATGTAATTATGTATAGTACTTACTACTTAGGTACGTAATATATTTTTTTAAATAACAATCTAAATTTTATTATACAATATTATACATATTTTTTCATGTCATTAAAAATTAAAATATATCGTAATTTATATTTTATAGTATACAATAACTAGTTAAATGCTTATATAAGAAGGTGTGATAATATCAAAATCTGCAACGTCGTTATGATGACTTGACGCAGTTTTAACACCTCTACAACAATTACTCCTACTAGGTATCTCAGCAAAAAAACTAATGATACCAAATGGAAGGTGTTGGGATATTACAATACAAGTTACTAGGGCATTTTTCAATTTTAATTTTGATAACACGATGTATTCAATTTTGAAGAAACCAAATGTAATTTTTAAACTTATGGTGGGTAATTAACTTGACAAATATAGCTCGCAGGTTAGTAACACGCAATAATATTCATTATAGGTAATCTTAAATGTTGTAGGTGCTCGTCATTAGTTTTACTATTGGACCGTGAGAATATAGCATCAATTCATTTTTATTTAATTGTTTTTACGATTTTCAACAATTAAAAATGTGTTAATTATAATACTATTGAGTGGCTGACAATCGCAACGCACCGTTGCGTCGCTCAACATCTAAAATCGTTGCTTGGTTTGTTACGGAAAACCACGTCAGTTATCGAAATGTATATAACTCGAACGTACCGTGCAGAATCCGGGTCCGGGTCTTAAACTAATACAATTGAGATGAAAAATATTGAAAATAAAAATAATTAAATTACGGTTCAATATTTTACGTAGGTATTTAAAAACCTATAGAAATATAAAAAAATCACCTGCGGGCTTAAAATTATTTATATAGGTAGCTACAATAAACTGATTTTGGGACGCTACGAATTTATTCCGGTTATGATAATAATATATTATATACATTATATACATTTGTGCTGGTTCGATAATCGCGTTATGTTTCAACAATTAAATTATTGTTCGACGCATTCATTATATAATAAAAATAATATTACCTTTCATTCGGAGAGTATTACCGAAAGTGCTTTTATTCCATTAATTTTTTTTGTATGGCTGTTAATTAAACTTGTATTAAGATTATGGATGAAAGATTAAAGACTATTACCCATGGCCATAAAACATAGGTAGTGTTGTTTATATTTTTAAATTGTTATAAGAGTGAACCTATATACAGCATGAATGCGTCTTATTAGTCATTGTATTATATTATGTAAACAAAATGATGTACCTTTCATATAATTTTACAATTTATAATTATTATCAAATACTATCTAATATATTGAGAATCCTATAGTTCTAAACTATAACCTAAACTATAACCTAACCTATACAACATGTATACCTATTTATTTGTTACTTTGACATGCTTACAACTTGATTGCGTTTTTATAATGATGCGTATTTACTATTTATATGTAATTACTGTTTTGCATAGAAAAAAAATATTTTTTATAAATTATGATAGGTATACTCAGTGGTGGATTTACGGGGGGGGGGGCAGAGGTTCTGGACCCCCCCCCCCCCCTCCAGTATATTATGTCCTCTGAGTTGCACTCGGAAATTCTATTTTAACTGTTTGTGGAAGTCTCTAATGGTTTTCACGGGAATTTACACGATTAAGCGAATTTTAGTGTTGTTATTTTTTCGATGGTTGAGCAACGCATACGAGGCAGTACATACCACTACGGGTCATTGAGTCATTCGTATGACATTCGCCTTGGTGTTCGGAGCATTCTGTTCAGAAGTCAAGTGAACGTAAGAAATACATAAATATTAGCATAATATATAAACAACATAACAAGTTGTGTATAGTTTTCTTTTTATTTTTGTATAAAATATTTTCATAAAATTAATCAAAATTTAAGACTGACATTTTTTTAAACTGACAGAACGAATAATATCAAACCCAGGGTTAGGTTGTACGTACGTCGTACATAAATGTTCGATCAAAGAGTAGTGCAAGCCGTACGTTGGTATATGATATCTATAATAGTATACCTAGTCACATGTGTATGTATATTTTTTGGTATTTTATCAAGTGGGTGAAAAACAATAATTAACAATGAGATTAGAATCAATTAACTTGAAGATGGCTCGTATAGGTATAGTAAATAAAATTATGTAATACCTAACTTTACTTTTTACTCGTTATCCCAGTTTTAAGAAAAAGTCAGTATACGTATATTTGTATAGTTATTAGAAATTTTAATATATAGGTTAGGTTCACACAAAATTATCAATATACTAATATGGTTAATTTTATTACTTATGATTGAATTCGATCGAACAAATACGTGTCAACATAAGTGATATTGGTACTTCGGCAAGTTAAGAAAGTAAATATTGTTGGACACATTATTTGACTTAACAAGTGCATGAAAAATAAACATTTCCAATTTTGGATTGCTAAAACAAATACCAACAGTGAAATGATTTAACGCATGTGCATGTATTTGTTATCAATTTTTTTTTCACATCGTAGTAATTTAAACAACTATTAGTAATATTCGTTTAAATATTTAAAAATTAAATTTATTCCCAAGCATAATATAATATTATATTATATCATTTAGGTTTAAGATTTTTTCACTAAACGTTGAAGGTAACGTAGATCATCTTTCTTTTGATACTCTAATTGTTGAGCACACGTCGTTCCATTTTCATTATGATTTTTACTCCAACAAAGAAGTGATATGTTTGTAAAAACAGTTTTAACTAACACAATTGAAGTGGTTTATAATTATAAATCATATTATTAGGTGCCCTATTTATGTTGTTACCTATATATATAAAAAAATCCTATGCTTTATTTTTTCCAGAATACCTAGGATATAGCTAATCAGCATATTATTATTTTACACATGTTTGATTCTAACAATCAAAAAAGTGTCTTGAAATTTAAAATTTAAAAGAAAAATATAATATTATCAATCTAAGTTCAGTGTTAACATAGCATTCAAACATTTTTTAAATTTATCTTTTTACCTATAAGCATTGTTATGTTAGTCTTACTATTGATTATAAATACTACTATATTTTCCAATGTAATCTTACTGCTGAGTTGTGTTTTTTTACAAACCAAAACTTCCATTTAACAAAATTTTCTGTTTAACTAAATATGTTTGTGAATTAAGCCTGATTAAAACCAAATTGATTTAAATCTATTTAACGAGTTTCTCTATAATACGGGTTTCTTTTGTTGCCCACAAGACTTCGAAATATGGAAGGTTCACTGTAGTCTGTAATCGAGGGTATACCTATATTTTTTCAATAAATTTGCTAAACGTATTTACTCATTAATATGGGCATGTTATGCAACACAAAAAATGAATAATCGTGTAACGTTATATATTTTGTTTATCGTGTGTATTTAAATAAATAAAGTTAATTTTGTAATTACAACTTTTTAAACAATCGATCAATTCAAAACGGTTTTCCGAGAAAAATACAAGCCTAGGAGGCCCTGCAGATAATATCTCGAAAATACTTAACTGATAGGTTATAGGTGTCTATAACCATCGCAAGATAATTGGCCTAGTGGCACACTATAGCACTTACATAATATATATATACTATATAGAATAAGTCTTTAAATAGACCCGTTCAATAGAAATCACGATTTTTGTTTTCCTAACGTTCGAGAGTTACTTAAACGGTTAGACCACATTATATTATTTATATTATATTACACAGTTTGGACGTAATATATATAATATATATATATGTAATTCTGACGGTTGCGTGCGGCGCATACAAATAGAGTTAGCCTTCCATAACATAGTCTTAGAATATTTCCCGTTAAAAAAAATTATAGTAATAATAATATATGTAATAATAAATATCAATAATAATATGAAAATGATTTGTCACCGCATTGTCGCTGACAAAAGAATTGGAGCAAGAAAAGTTGCGCGGCAAAGATCAACTTTGACACGGTAGCCAGCCACAAACACTAGCACAAAAGCCACTTTGCCCCGACCTTGGTCACACCCAGGACTGGTTTATGCGGATCTGCTGGACAAAATTAACATGCCATAACTATAATGGTGAATTTCCAACTGCATTTCAATAATGCCTATACCGAATTCCTCGATGAACGTTTATGCGCTACGTTAATTTTGGCCGTGACCATAATGCTTACTTATCTGAAACACAGGACACAATACTACAGTACAATGTCGCTGCGGTTGAAAATAATCGACATTGATTATTGAGATATCGATGAGATGTACATTTTACCATCTATATTATGTTTAGCCAAATCTTATTTATTTACTAGAAACCAAGATTCCAATGACGACAATACAATATTGTTATAGAGTGTTTTTTGTATGTAGGACGTAGGTATATATACATTTTGCACGGATCTATGAATATATATAATAATATAACAGAATATTGTCGTCGAGTCATTATGTATACGTCATAGTGTATTAATAATTAAGTCTCAAAACGACGACAATCCTGCATGAGAACATTTTACAGTCAGAACAATATATTTATTTATTCTTGACATTTTTAAAATTAGAGTGCATTTTACATTTAATTTATTTAAATGTAACAATATTATCCGGGGAAAGTTATGACCGTTTTAAATTTCACAAAAAATGTTTAAAATTGAAAAAATCAAAAAAGAGGGCTCTAGTTTTACCTACAATTAAATTTGATAATTGATCAATTTGCTTTAATCTTAAAAACACAAAGCTAAATGAATTATTCTAAAATCTTACATTTTTGGAAATTAGAAGAAATATTGTCAGGCGTAGTTTCTATGAATCGTTAAGTTAAGTATTTACCTCAACGATATTTTAATTTCAGTCATATACATATAGTAGTCTTAATAGGTAATTAATACCTAATAGGTACTTTAGTCATGTGTGTATAATGTATAATGTTTAATATATTCATATATTATACATAATATTATTTTTCTGTAATGTATATTAAAATTGTTAACTGGTACTTAAATACAATGAAAAATGATAATATTATGTGGTAATATATAGCTATTGATTAGAACATTTTATATTTTTTTTGTTAAACTGTATAACAATTACATAATTTTGAGTACCTATATTAAAATATTATGGCATAAGATGAACTTCCTTATTCAACGAATTTTTATTCTACATAGATAATGCATGCGCTAGGAATACCAGCGTGTTGTCATATGTGTGCTTATTCTATGGCCAAATAATTTCCGATGAGTTTTGACGAGATAAGCCAATTAACGGAAACTATAATATTATGATTATAAATTTATAAACATAAGAAATTCTGATTTTAACTATGATGTTTGTTTTTTTTATAGAATGAAGTGGCTCAGGAGTGACGGAGGACCCATGTTCTACGGTTATAGCAACCGTACACCGGTCACAGGCGATGTACAAATGATTACGACTTGTCTGGTCTTCGGCACGATTTTCACAGCATTTCTCATCATCTTCCCGGGAGTTCGTAAAGAAGTAAGTAATTCATATCCGTATGCACACTTTTATCGTTTGACGTTATGAAACAGTAATAGTTTTTCTATCATAAAACAATGTTTTGAAGTTTTATCAGCAAGTCACAAATTTAAGAGAAATAGTTCTTATGCTCAACTAGTTATCGTAGTTCCACTTGTACTTACTACTTATACTTATTGTTTGAACTTTGAAAAAGCATTTATCTCTATGAAACCTAAACAGAATTCATTAAATATAAAAACTTGACATTTTTTTTTAAAATTTTATATCCATTTAAATATAGGTATTTCGATTTTTTAAATAACAAAGATAGAATAATAATTTTTAAAAACCAGATTTACACAAGACTATAATTAGAAAATATTTTATTTGTGGGGGAACACTGCAAACACTTGCGGTGGAACACCCTGTATGTAATGTAATATATTAATACGGTCCTACAGTCACGTCTTATTTCTTCCGGAATGAAAGTTTAAACCTTGTCAAATAAATACCTACTCTTACACGCCTACCAGGTAGATGGTAATGAATTTTTTTTTCAGAGGTTCACCACCTTCACAACTGTCACCTTGAGTCTGTTCGTCGGAAACGTCATATTGTGTAAGTTTTAATTTTTGACAATGTTTTGATTAATTAACTTAGTACCTATACATAAATGCATCAATATATATAAGCATCTAAATATTAGTTATTATTTATCGCTTTTAAAAACCATAAGTTATTCTATCGCCCGTAATCATTATGTGGTGATTTCAAACACGATAAAAATGAATTTAAAATCAAAACGAGCCTGCGCTGCGGTTCATATCGACAACCTCGTGGTGGAACAAGAGGTCATCGCCTTTTATGTATAGCTGTTAATCACGACTATATGGATAAATAAATGTATGTGATTCACGTTGAAATGTTAAAAAAATTCGCGCCGGTCGTGTGCAACTTAAACGCGAGTAAATTTAAACAAGTAGCTACTTATATAAATCAGAATAACGCATATATATAGGCGTAGAACTATACAAGAATCCAATTATCTATCAGATTTCGGGGTACACGAACTTCGGTAATCGCGTTGGTTTACATATCCGATCGAGTGTAGGTATGTAATAACAGTCACTCATGACTAGACAAATATGTTATAACAACTATGTACATATAGTTAAGCATATAACATAGTCTTTACACATCAGTTGCAATTCACGGATCTTGACCATGAAAACACGATCATTCAGCCTTGTCGCGTTTACTGCAGATTTCCTTAGGCGCTTACAAAAAAAAACCACATTAATTATGTATATATAGTTACACGGCGGTGGCTGATAAAATAATGTTGATTTTGCATACCTAGTTATAGATTTTAATTTTAAATAAATCTATATAGGTAATAATATCTTATTTCAGTAAATTGGTTAAAAATGTTTCGTAATAATCGTAAATAAAAAACGACATTATTAATTAATTTACATGGTGTATAATGCATATATACAGTCATACAGAAATGGATACCCAATAACTGGTATTCTGTCGTTCGTGTGGTATAAAATATGTAGTTAGCAGACATTAAATAAACAAATGCTTGCCGACAAAATGGAGCATAGTGGTGTAATAAAGACAAATCAGACGTGATGTTATAATGATATGTGTAACGTTTTAATTTTGCAAGTACCTCTACCTATATGTTATTCAATAGGGTAATTTTTTTATGCAAATCAGCTGAAAATACATAATTATTATATACTCGTATATTATGTCTCATATTCTCAACCGTAAACCGTCCGCCTTAACCTAGAATTATTTTCAAACGTAAACCTTGAACTTTATAATTTCTCAAAAAATGTCTGTGGTATACATAGTACATACCTTTATAAACATAAAAAACAGTATAATATGTATAATATGATCTATAAAACAATTTCAAATTTAAATAGATGAACATAATTATTATTGTATGGCATTTATATATATATATAATATGTAATTTTTTGGAAATTGACTCATTATTTTTTCAGCAATTTCATTTTCAAATATTATAAAACTAAATAAGTATATATTCCCATGGGCAGAAAAAATATTATTCGTCTATTCCGCGGACACGTACCTAATTTGTTACGATTGATTAAAATTTAAAACGGATTAGTTTTCAGCATTTAAATACTGATGAATAATGGTCGTGACAAAGTACAATGGAATCAGTATAAATGACACTGATTACAAGTTGCTATGATATATGTACATAACTATTTTTTTATTTCCGATTGACGATAACGTCGATTATTGTTTATTGAAGGACTAGTTTTAATATTTATCTTATCGACTTAAATGCGTCCGTGCTTTTGAAATATATACCAATAAATATAAAAATATTTACACTTCCACATTTATATAATTTTTATTATATATTATATCGAATTAAATATTATTAAAATTATTCTAAAATTGCAATAAAATAAAAAAAAACCACCAAAATTGCATTTTCTTGCAAATGACAATAATAAAAAATTTTATTTTATTTAATAGTTTAACGAAACTTGATTTAAGCTCACTTAGCAGTGAATAAGCACCAATAATAAAGATGCAAATACAATCACTGCCCTAATTATAAGATATTATAATGCAAATATATTACTAAATCTTATTCTTTCAACTATGTTGTAATATCGTTAGTCTTAATTGTTATTATTTAATTTATATAAATTATTAGTAAATAGGTAGTGATAAGCCTGAATTGTAATTTGTAACCCATATTGGTTACTACTGGTAATAGTGGTATCGATGGGAGATATATGTACTTAAACTTTGAGAACGCTACCCGTTTGGGTATTTATTAAAGAGATGGCCCATATCAATTCTATATTATCTATGTATATAATGACCCCCCCCCCCTCCGAACCTGTTTCTATAATGTCTATAATACGTAGGTAATAGGTATAACGTGGGGAAATTCAAACGTTTTATCGTTGCCACCTTTTTTTTTTGTTTTGTATACGGATATGGCAGAAGGAACGCGTGTGTATACCTATTACCTTGTCTAATCATTAGACAAACCATATAATATATTAGGGCGTCCACAGTATATAATATATATGTGTGTGTGTGTGTGTGTGTTTTTATAATGTTTATACATGTGATCATTCATCCGGAATTAACCACAATTATCGTTACTAAAAGTCAAGGAAACCTCAGTTCGACCACCTTGACAGTCCGGATATTAGACCGATCTCTGTACTTCCTATTCGGCGTTTAAGCAACATGTAAACACTAATGCAACATACCTAACTATAATATATACTAATAACGCATTCCTCGACTGCGCCAAAACCATTATTCGACCTTGCCCAAAATGCGCAATCGTTGAATCACATAAACATATTATACAATATATGTATATCTATCACCGACCTTCTTGAACGTCGATCGTACAAAATATCACGTTGTTATTATTACTTATTTATATAATTATATATATATATATACACATATATCCTGATAAGGCGTATTGAATTAATAAAAATAATAATTTTTATAAAAAAATACGTGGACTTTTAGACGTATATGAAACATTTTTTTGTTAGAGTTTTTCCTAAACAATCATCACGATTTTATCATTAAGAAATAAAATATATTGTTTAGATTTATGGAAAAATGTGTGATTGTCGTATAGAACACTTGGTCCGCGACCTTTGGTCATTATTTCCGCTTCGAGATGACGTTTTCGCTAGTTTTTGCGAAAAATAAATGAAATAAAAATGATTATTCTGGTTATGCGTTTACTATTCATAACAAGTGGATTTTGGTTTGGTTCATTAGTCATTTGGCCTAGCGCTATTAATTTTGTCCCATTCATTTGTCAAATTATATTTTCTTCTGTCATATTGTCCGATTTGTCCTTCGCAAACATACTAAACTAACTAAGGTAAAAGAAACGAGTGATATCTTATTGAGAAAAAATATTCAATAATCTGTATTTGAAAATCGCAATAAAAGATTTATTAATATAATTTCTATCACCTTCAAGATTGACGAAAAATCGCGAACGTTATATTTGTGTTCGAAGGACTTATATGAAATCAATATTTTTTTAAAACTGAACAAGTTCTGTCAACTAAGTGTACTAAAGCTTAAAAGTACATAAAATCCATTTTAATTTTACAGTGAACCAACTTAAATTCCTGTATGGTCCTGAGTATGATGCTTGTTTCACTGAATGGTTGTCAAATGGTTCTGTTGGTAAATAATATCACCATAACCATTTGCAACAACAGATTAAAAACTTATTCTTAACAAAAATGCTTAATGGCTGGAAATCCTATTTTTTTTCATTGTAAAAGTCCACGAATTATAATTCGTACTCATACAACATTTATAAAAAAAACATGGTTGTTTTTAAATTATTTGTCAAATATTGAATCAAATTTTTTTCAGTCATTAGTAATTTTCACAAAATATACACTATTATTATAGCTAGTGTTTATAATGATTATCATTCATCATGTAACATTATATATGGTTATAGCCTATAGGGCATTCTTTGGAATTACTCTAATCAGAATATAGGTGTATAAACATTGTCGTCAATCATTTAATCCGAAACGTATGTAATACAAATATTGACGTATACGATTCATATAATATCTATATAATTACATATCATGTTGATTTCTTAAATCAAGTTATGCTATAAGTATAGTTTAGATGTATGATGTATCTATCAATTTAAAAGCTGTTGTTTTTAGAATGTTCGTTGTATATAAAAAAAACTATTAATTTTTTATTTCATACTAATCATTGTATTTTTTTTTTAAATAAATTGTTGGTTATGATTTATAGAAGAAAAATAAATCGCGGAATGCCAAGTCTTATAGCGTTCCAGCTAGGAACCTATAAGTAATCTTTGGGGTATGTGATTTTTTTTATACTCTGATGCGCCACAATTAATGTATTTGTAAAATCGATTTTTAGTTTGGGTCTTTACCCGAAAAAGGTATGGATTTTGTAATAAACAGCAGCGGATCTCCTAAATTGTGACATAATCGTTTCTAAAATTCTCAGAAATATCGAAAAGTGTTGAATATGAGTTATGCGTGAAAGGATTTCACGAGTTCAAGTAATCTGTGTTTTTCAACTGTTTAGGGCTTTAGGTGTTGCGCGCAAGACGTCTAAACTTTTTAGTTAGGCTAACCTAACCTAACCAAGAAAGAGTGTTTTCCAAAAAAAAAAAAAACGAACACATTTATTGTTTTAAAACCAATATAATAAATTATACTCTCCGCCGCCTAGTTCGGTTCTGAAACTAAAATAATCATTGCACGTAAGGTAAATCGTTTCGTGATTGACGTTTATATTTATTATAATTATATACCCACTATTTAGTCATTACTCATTACCATTCAACCACGTGCTCGACCATATACATTAACACATTTTGCAATTATTGCAGTTGTTCCGTAAAACTCGCGAACTTTATTCGACTTCGTCACTATATATTTTGCAGTGGCAGAAAATCGGAGAAAAAAAATTAAAAAACGAATGCATTTCGCGTTTGTCGCGTTCAGACTTTACATAACGCAAATATATAATATTTTCACCGGCAATTGCATGTAATTACGCTTATGAAACTACTTATATATGTATATGTGCAGCGTAGTGCGTGCGTGTGTGTGTCTGTGCTGATTATCGCGAACAATAGCAAAAGAAACAATATTGTTTTTTCCCGTCAATCTTCAAGGATATACATTTGTACGTTAGTCTCAAGGATCGGAAATAATTGTATCGTTAGTTATTCAGAAAAATAATGAAATTAATTAAACGTGTGTGTATTATAATAAATATATAACACACAAAATATGTATATAATGCGTATGTACACGCTGCACGGTTTACAGGTGGTGTTTGTTATATTTTTATATCCACATGCTGCAGTCGAAGAAATCCAAGTGAAAAGTCATTGCGAAAATTGTATTTAATACGTTCGAGTGACCTTAGAACTGCTGACCGAATCGAAAATATCGTGTTTACACTTGTCTGTGTTTCTCCATTTCAATTTCGGTTTCCACTATATACTATTATGTATAACTGTATAAGGATATATTATATAGGTACCTACACGCCGAAGCATAATACATATATTATTTTATGATATCGCATGTAAGTACACGACACTGCAAGTGTTGTACGCACATTGTTTATCTATCGTATATGAATGTATATCTTATGTACGATATAGGTATAGACCTATACGTAACATCGGAGCGATGATATGCGATAATATACATAATACATAATATTATGTAGACATTTAGTGAGAACGTATAGGTGAACATATTATGACCGGAACACTCGGGTTAGGTTAGTATTGAACGCCGCTGTTTAAAACAAAGCTCCCACCTGCGTTCAAATGAAAACGGTATAATAAATAATAAAACAATTTTTCTGCGATTAAACGCGTTTCGCAAGTATCGGTATTAAAATTAAGACTAGGTACCACAAATTATTACCGCGAGTTATAATACGCGAGTTCGTAACTACCTATATCGGCTTACGTAACCGTCACTTAACTATCGTAGTAATTTATGTACCCGAACGAGTCAAGATACTATTATTAAAATATATATCATCATAACAGCACACGTACAGGCATATACTGCAGGATAATATTATTGTATATTTTTCAGCGCGAACGTGTTTTATGTACTTACTCATAATATAACTTCAGTACATATAAACCTACACGTTTGAATCCGACCCATTTGTATACAAGACGATTCACTAATCATGCTCAACCACCTATATGATGAATTCGTTCAAATTATTGGAATTTTTAAGTACACGTTTTATACAAGATCATATTTTAAAATACCTTTTATGCATTTTTACTATACTATTTGAAGACCTGTCCTGTACTCCTGTTGTGTAACAAACTCATTATTTTCAAACGAGAATCACCGTTTTTACTGTAAGTTGTTAATCACAATTTTTTTTTAAATTTTTCTTAATTATGTCTAAATCGAAATTTGAAGTAGTAGTTTCAGATTTATTAGTCCTTTTGCTAGGGGTAATAATCCTAATTATAAAAGTTTTGCATATTCTGTGATATTATCTTAATCATACAAGTAACAAGTACTTATAATAATCGGACATTTTTATGAATTGCGAAGTATGTTAATATAATAATTACTATATAATTTTCAAATCATCATAGCCCCCATATTTCTAAACTATCATGGTCTATTATCTTAAGTTCTGAAATTTTGAAACTCAGAAATCGTTGAACAATTTAAAATAAAAAAGGGTGTTTCATACTTGAAAAAAAAAGAATTTCATCTCTTTAAATCGTATAAAAAATCCAATATTTGAAATTATGCTCCCTAAATATACTAAAAAATTTTGCAAACCAGAATTTGAATGAATTCATTCTTAAAAAAAAAAAAACGGGATTGAGTGAGTGAGCACGCTTCGTGAATTACGCTGTATCATACAGTTCGGAACATTTTTCCGTGGGTCTTGCACTGTTTGTAAGCTTCGATAACATTTGCCATATCATGCGTATAAATCGCGGCTACCTACATACCCACAATCTACATAATATTATTTATAGTACCACTCATCAGCCGCACTTATAACGAGTAGGGAGTGGATGTTCTGAACTATGGCGGTCATAGTAAAATAACTTTCAAAACACTGACTACAATACATTTTATTTATTATAGTATTTGTTTCGTATACCTAGGTATAGTAAGTATACGATATTTTTTTTTTACAATAATACAATCATAATAAGCTTAACCCGCGGGGTCCAATGACCCTCCTCTCGGATCTGCCACCGATTCTCGTGCTTACAAGTTACAAGTAGGTTCTTATATACATACATACGAGTCATACCGACGTAACATAATCATATTATAGCTTCTTGTAATCTTGTCTGCAGTCGTCTACGTATCGCTAGCAAATCGATCGCAATAGTCATTTTCACATGATGTTATACGTCGCGAGATCTCCGTTTCACTTTCGACCACGTGTGTGTGTGTGTGTGTATGTGTGTGTGTGTGTGTGTGTGTACTGTGTAGTAGTAGTATTGTAGTAGTATAGTAGTATCGGTAGTAGTAGTAGTAGGCATATAGGTATAGGTAATAACGCGCGAATAGTGTACATATACCTACGATTATACGTGCACGTAAGACTTCGCGCGCGTCATGACGATTATTATAAACGCGTCCCGGAGGGTCATCGCAATTGTCCGGGCCGAGAGAGCCGTTCGAGCGTTTCGTCACAGGCGCTCTTATATATATTATGAAGGTACGTCGTCTCGAAATCGTTATTATGTCGGCGTTTGTCTTTTTTTCGCAACAATACATCATAATGTGCATCGTATACATATATACATATTCGTATAAAATAATAATAACATTGTTGTCAACGCCGCTCCGATCGTTGATCGACTGCAATACCGCGACGACGATATCTCACGAGATGCCGCAGCGTTCAACCGTCGATCGCGTTTTCGTCGTCCTTTTGTTTTACGACGATCTCCTCGAGCGCGGCCAGCTTTCACACGCCCGCCAACGGCCTGAAACGTTATTTTATTGCGTATACAATAAAGATAATTGAAATATTCGCCTTTAAGCGAAAATATATAATAATAATCGCGAGTATTACGCGATATCGCGGGGCTTAATAGATAGGTCAATTCGCGATACATAATAATATAAAAGCGAATGAGAATTAATAATATTAATCGCACACATGAGTATACCTATACCTACCTACATACTACTACGCGTCTGTCGTGTTTTTGCGATTTGTATTTATTTTATTTTACCGCCGTACCGACTCATCCAACCGTGACCGCTGCAGCTTCGACGGAAAAACATTATTATTATTATTATTATTATTACACGCGCATTATATATACCGTTGGCCTCATTTGCGCCGCGGTCGCACTGCACACGCATAACACATATAATATATTACTGCATATTATACTACGCACCATATTATTATATTATGTAGGTAAATATAAAATAGGTAGCATATGAATACAATAATAGTATTATATATTATAATATTATCGCTCGCGTTCTTCGAGTTTAATTTTCAGTCTCACGCGGACGTCGCGACACATTATTTTGTAATTATATTATATTATTATAATATATTATATTAGAAAGAAATCAACCACTGCAGCTGATAGTAGCAACATCGGGTACCTGTTGCAGTAGTTGTAAGTTGTAACCGACCACCGTGCCGATGACATCTGCCGCCGACGTCTCGTAAATCGCATATAGCATGGGTACACCTACACCGTGGCAGAGCAATCACCGAGTCCATAGACGGATTTGTTTGGCCACCGCGTACCTACAAATATTTACGACATTTCATTTCATTTAGAAAAAATAAAATAAAAACGTTTTACGGTCTTACCTTTTTTGGTACAATGCACAACGTCGCAATAGCTGACTGTAATAATTATAAGGTAGTACATATTATAAATTATAATACAAATGTATATAATATTTATATACACACGCTTGTATACAGAGTGTCAGAGTAATTCACAATAAAGCTCGCTCACTCACCCCCATTATTTCTTATAATTATAAATTTAATCATATTCAAATTTTTTGAATTTTTAAGAATAGGTACTCGTGAGTCATATTTTTATTTATTTAATTTTTTCGTACCGTTCAAACGATTAACAACCTTTTTACTATAAAATATTAAACAAAATTCGAACGAGTAGTTTCTGAGTTATAATATTGGTAGATATGAACCCACAGACTGCATTTAGTATTTATTGTATATTCCGAAAATTTTTACGGATTATAAAATATTATTTTTTAACTGTTTGTTTGTAAAAATATATATTATTAATTAATAATCAACATTTTCAAATAATTATATATCGTCCATAGACCATGGCTCCATATCTTCCAATGGAACATCTTAGAGAAAAGTTATCTGCTTAACAATTTACAGGAAAAAAGTGGGTTTTCATTTGAGAAAAATAATTTGGTATCGCCAAAGACAGATTTTTTAAATGGTATTTATAAAAAAAATATAAGTATCTGAAAATATGGTCCTTATAAGTACACTCAAAATGTCATTAATAAGGGGGAAATGTGATGAGCTTGGTGTATCACTGCACTGTACAGTTTACAGACATAATAAATAATATGTGGGCATGTGGCATATGACAGTCAAACGCAAAACCATAAAATACAGGGCTCCTGAATGTTATGTCCTATGAATGTATTTATGTTTGTATTCAGGCGTACAGTTTATTATTACAAGTTGCCAACGCATGTAGGATTTATACCTACTAAAACGAGGTAACGATACTGAAACGTGCGTTATTATTAAATATAAAAACGAATCACTATATAATATGCTATAACTCGGGGGTGTATTATTAACTGCTGATGGTCCATACTAGGAAGACGTAGATGGGTTTACTCCAGGATCACGAAACGGCTATGATTTTTTTAAATAATTAAAATTATTTAACAACTCAGGGTTGCTGGTTAAAGTGTATAAATTGTTGTAAAGTTTACTTTTTAGTGAATTTATAAGTATGTAGGTAGGTACTATTATATATGTTTTTCATTTACATTTTATTTGTTAAAAACAGAAAAATACGGACTCGCATATCCTTTGCTTGTAGACTTCAGCGTTATTGATGATTCACGCCTCGTTAAAGATGATTTAATTCATTCAAACAAATGGTACACTTAAATATTCAGTTACAAAATGTAACTGAAGATTTTGGGGTCCACGAACATTCGTGAACTGTATACCTATCCACACAACCACATATTATATCCGCGAGTCTGGATTTTTTACATTTGGTCGTGATAAATACTAAATACTAAATCGCTTTAAAATAGTGTACCTATATTATAAAAATTTAATTCAAAATTGTTAAGGGGTCTATATCCCAGAAAAGGTTAAGAGCCTATACGAGCTATACTATAACTGCGCTCCAGATCGTCGCTTATTAAATAAAAAACTACACCTACTGCCGAACTGGTTAACTAGGGGCAAAAACACATTTAGTTATGATCACTCTGTATTGATAGTCATCATAAAGTAGGCGCATCTACTATATCTACATTCAAATAATTGGTTCACGAAATCCTCGGGGCAATAAAATAAAATTGGTTATTCTTCATTACAAGTATAATTATAATTATATAGGTACGATGTTTTATCTTTGCTTTTATAATATACTATATTTTAAAATCAATGGTTTTATGTACTTGGCTACGTAATCATTACATTAACAACGTTAATTGTTTACCCATGGTGGTCTTTATTAGTGAAAAACTGGATCTTCTAAGTACGACTGCCCTGCGAAGTTTGATACCACCTGTTGCAGGGTAACTAGGGTCAACAGACCATAGAGTAATATTACTATATTCTGCAAACTTTGACATGTCACAACAATAAAATGATAAGTACGGAGAAGTGAGAATTTATAGTTCCAATATAAAATATATTTAATATTCCAACTTCATTAGCTTTTCCCGGTTCCGTAATAATTTAAAAACCGCCCTCAATTTTACGAGACTCTTTAACTCTTTCTGATAAATAGCAATGTACATTTTGGTCTGATAGAATTCGTTTCGAAATCCGCGATAAGTTGATTTTTCGAGTTAATGTCGATATATTATATTATTAGGTTGTAGAAGCGATCTATCGCAAACACGCCGAGCGTGTGCATAAAGGTATATATTTAACGCGATGTGCTTCGTAAACTTGCGTCACGTGATTCATGATTACGAAAAAGAGATGGTGTATTAAAATTATAATACCTATATAATATATTGTCGAAATTAGGAAATTTTACTATTTTTGCGTTTATATATTTTGGACGATTAATATATTACATTATCGTGAATATAATATGTACGCATAGGTCCGAACGAATCGATATTATCTATTCGTGTATTATTGGTTTCGCCTTGAATAAGATAGAGCCTGTAATGAAGTCGGCTTGATAACAATATTAGGTACACATTACATGACTCGGACAGGCGACCACCGACACTAAAATAGGAAGTACCTACAATCTGCGAGCGTATGTGTGTTTGTGTTATGACGCATATTCCATTCGCCCTCCTTGAAATGTTAACTATTTCCATGGGTAGGTCACTATAAAATCGCAGTCTATATGCTGTAGTCTACTTACAGGGTGATTCACCAACCTCACTCACCCACCTTAAACCTTTAACAATGCGTGTATTTATTAATTTTGATTTTTGGAATTTTTAAGCACATACCTATAGGTACTTTAAAGACAATATTTTCAAATGTTTAAGTATTTTATTATTATTATTTTAACATTGATATGTTTTTGGACTAGGTATACAACTTTTTTTTAACCGATTTTACGTAACACTTTTAGAAACGCAAATTAACAATAAAAACATAGGTATAATACTATTATAATAATATTGTCATAATAATATTATTTTAATGATAAAAGAAGAAGTTCCTTTTATAATTTATACTTTTACAACTTTTACCACTGTAATACTTAAATAAATAATATATAATATTTTTTTTAAATGTTAAAATGTAATTATTTATATATTATAAAAGTATAACTGTATAATCTATTTATAAATTTCATTTTTTCATATTTGTTTTTCACGATAAATATAGCAACTATCATACGTACAGGCGGCACTACCCACCTATTTTATTACCTGACCGACCTCCACCAACAAAATGAATTCATTTGTTGTTTTTATTCCGACTTGAGGTGTTGGTAAAAATTCGTTAAATCGTTTATTCTACACAATTGTATAGATACAGACATACAGTTTCAAATAATAATTAATATATACTTTCTTTTTTTTTAATGCGTTTAATAATAATATAAAAACCTTTTTTGTTAGTAGGCGGTTTTATGTATTCTGTATATTTTACTGTTCTTAATCTTTTTTTCATAATATCAAACATACATCAGTATTGTCATCGGCTAATAAACATAGTTGGTAACCTTAATAACAATTATTTTGCTATAATATGAAAACGCATTTACTTGAGTTGAACTTTAAATGTATTGAATACAAAGTTAAATAATTAGTGGGTTTATTATAATGTCTCTATTGGAATCATATTTCTGGTTTATATTTGTACCTACTAAAACACTTTTGTGTAGTAGACTCTTGAGAACACCTGCTTTACACTTTAAAATAAATAGTAGATTCGATAACAGTTACTTTATAAATTATTTTATATTAATTTTAAAACAGATGTTAACGTATATATAGGTACCTAATAGTGCTGCAATATTCCACAATTACAAGCACAGTAGTACAGAGAACGTAAATGATGACATCTAATTTTCCTTCGAATTCTATTATTCTATACTTACTTAGAAGTTAGAAGTATAATAATACCTATGTTGTATTGGTATTATCTATATACCAGCATACCTAAGTTACCTAAAACATTAACACTTATAACTACTGTCTACTATGTACATTACATTTTTATATGATATTCAAAAATATATAATGTTTTTATATTCTTAAACTAAAAACAAAATAATCATAAAATGTAATTGCGGTATAGTGGGTGTATACTGTATACTACTTAGAGCCCACTAATAAATGTATTTTTGTATTAACCACAAATCACAAATATCGATGCAAACTACGTCCAACTACCAGATGCATATTGCAACCTTCGAACCCAAGAAAATGTATAAAAGGTATTAATTGATTGATGATGTTTTTATGTAAATTTTATATATTTTGAAATATGTATTTTGATGATGATTATCCATTAGGAATTCAATGTTTTTTATACAGAAGATTTTACATTTAAGTAAAGAATATTGTGTCTACAAAGAAACAAATTATAAATGTTTATTTATAAGATTAATAAACAAATTTAAAAATACACATTCAAGGATAGTAAGAACCGTTAAAATTCTATAATTATTATTATAATAAATAATTTACAAGTTCTCGAGGTTAGATTTGTGATTATTTGCTACTATCTATAAAAGTATTAAAATATGTGCTCTTTTCGTGAAATTTGGCTATAATTAACTTTCATAATAATATTATAATTTTATTATTAAATTTTTCTTAACGCTTTGATCTAACTTATAAGCTATAACACTTATATCAATTTTAACAATGGTTTTAATTATTTTCTGATTGATCAAAATGTAATCCAAGGACTAAAAGTTAAACATGTTAAACATCTTTAAATATTTGACCTAAGCACAGTTTTTTTGTATTTTATATGCTCGTGTACCAACATAAATTGATTTTTTTATTCTTAGTATTGCGTCAAATAAAAATAAAAATATTTATTAGTAGTAGAATCACTAAAAACTTAATCTTTTATTCTTTTCCCATTTTGAAGGGAAAATATTTTCAATCAATTCTAAAAAAGGTGGATAAGTGAATGTCGCTCTGCTGTACAGTAGGTTACAAGTGGGTTACTGTAATGGATGGTGTTAAATTTGAATTCAATGATATAATATCATTGTATAAGAAAAACGATTCTGAGCGTCAGTCAGCCTATGATATTACTAAGTATATTTGATGATATTATTGTAAATAAAGTAATTTATATATTTGCTTATTTACGTGGAACCTTGTTTTAAATTTTCAATCCTTAGCCATAAAAGTTAAACATTTTATACATTTTTCACTACAAAATAATTAATAAATTATAAATTTGATAAATAGTGTCAAAATTTGAACTTTAAATGCTTATAAAAAAAAATTGTGCCTATGTATTTTTAATATTTTTCAACTGCTATTAGAACGATATATCAGGAGCCTTATATTAAATTTTCACACTTTTTTACCCAACAAATAAAATTTTATTGATATTTATAGAAAAAAAAAACTATGACAATGTCCGTAAATAGCTCAAAAAGAGTCAAAATATTTTTAAAATTTTATGGTGTATAGAAAATGCTAATATAAATATTCAGTAAAATTTTCGAGTATCTACAATCATTCGTTTTTTAATTACAATAAAATAAGAAAATTGTTACATGAGAAATCGAGTGAATATCAAATGTTGTAAAAATATAAATTTCAGACGCTCATAAAAATTTAATTTAAGTTTCTTGTAGACATTTTTTTTTTTTTGATAAAGGTAGACAAACTTATGAGTAATCTTATATTACATTTTCAAATCTTAGATTTAAAAAGAAAAATTTTTATGAATTCTCAACTCAAAATAATTTGCTAATTTTCGTGATTTTTCCGTTATTTGTCAAAATTTGAACTTTAAATGCTTATAAATAAAAACTGTGACTAAGGATTTTTAATTTTTTTTCATCTGCCTTTGAAACAATAACCTAGGAGCCTTCTATTACATTTTCAAGCTTTTTTACTCAACAGGTAAAATTTTATTGATATTTATAGAAAAAAAAACTAAAAAAAATGGAAATTGACAATGTCCGTAAACAGCTCAAAATAAGTCAAAATATTTGGAAAATGTTATGGTGTAAAGGAAATGTAATTATAAACATTCAGTCAAAATTTCATGTCCCTACGGTCATTTGGTTTATAGTTACACCAAAAACCAAAATTTTTCTCGAAAACAGATTTTGCGTAAAAATTCCCGTTTTTCCTTAATTTTTCTTTTGTTTTTCACGTCGCTTTTGAAAACTACTGGGAAACTTTTACTTTTGACCCCCCAAAGTACCAGCTAGATTCACTTTCCTATCAGAAAAGTTACTGTTGAAGAAAATCCATGCACTTTTAATATCCTAAAAGGTGATGACAAACACAAAAATAAAAAAAAAAATTTAAAAAAAACACACATCATTGTAAAATCAATACATTCGCTCAGAATCTAAAAACGAAAATTATATTTCAGAAAATTATGTAAGTAAAATAATTGTATCAACCAAGTGATAATATATTAGGTATGTTATTGTATAATGCAAGTGTCCGTCATTATGATACATATTACATGTATCTACATTCTACCTACGTGACAAATGACAATTCGCGGCAAGATAAACGTATATGGAGTTTTACTTGTTATAAATTTACCACATCTCTCATTATTAGGATTTTAATGACTAAATAAACTGGCAAAAATGTTTAAAAAAGATAGAATTAAGCGTGAAAAAAATATATATTAGTTAATCTACTATATAGTACTATATAGTTACCATTTGCGGGATATTATATATTTATATAACGCTTTGACGATGCTAATCTGTGTAAAAAAATTGAGAAATTGTAAATCTGGCTTTAGAAGACTTTTTATTGTAAAAACATTTGCCTTAGTTAAGTGGTTTATTTTTTATGATTTTTTTAAATGTCAAATTTTTTTGAATTAAAATTTTTTCATTTAAAAAAAAAATATTTAGATTATAACAAAGTACCTAATTAAAAATGCTCATAAAATATTTAAAAATATGTTTATAATTTTTGAATTTAAATTCTGAGCGCTCCGCTCCGACGAATGTATTGATTTTAAAATGATGTGTGTTTTTTTTTTGTGTGTCTATCATCGCCGTTTGGGGCAGTAACACTGCTTTGATTTTTTTCTACATTATATTGGAAAGTGAACTTAGTTGGTGCGTTCGGGAGTTCGAAATTTAAAATTCTCAATAGTTTTCAAAAGCCCTAAAACAAAACAAAAATTAAGGAAAAACGGGAATTTTTGATTTTGGCTTTTAGTGTAACTCTAAAACACCGTAGATAAATGCAATTTTCTCTGAATGTTTATATAAGCATTTTCTATCCACAATAAAATTTTCAAAATATTTTTAATTGATTCGAGCTGTATTTACAGACATTTTCAGTTTACAATTTTTTTAGTTTTTATTTTTATGGATGTCAATAAAATTGTATTTGTTGGGTCAAAAAGCTTAACAATTTAATACAAGGCTCCTAATATATTATTACAATGACAGTTGAAAAATACTAAAAATACATATTCACAATTTTTTTTAAGGATTTAAAGTTTAAATTTTGACAAAATACGTAATAATCACGAATATGTGCAAATTATTTTGAGTTGGAAATTCATAAAAATTTTCCTTTTAAATTTAAGATTTAAAAATTTAATTCAAGGTTCCTCATAAGTTTGTCTACCTTTATCAAAAAAAAAATGTTTACAAGAAAGTCAAATTAAATTTTTATGAGCGTTTGAAATTCATATTTTTACAACATTTAATATTCACTCGATTTCTTAAGTAGCGATTTTCTTATTTCGTTGTAATTTAATAACGATTAACCGTAGACACTCGAAAATTATATCATAATATGTTTATTTTATCAATTCCTTATTTGTTGAGCCTAAAGCTTGACAATTTAATACAAGGCTCCTGATATATTGTTACATTAGTAGTTGAAAAATATTAAAAATACATATTATGCTCACATTTTTTTTATAAGCATTTAAAGTTTGATTTTTGATAACATTTATCAAATTTAAAATTTAAAAATAATTTTCAGTTAATAATTTATAAAATGTTCAATTTTATAGCTAAGGATTGAAAATTTAAAACAAGGTGTCACGTAAATAAATTACTTTATACACAATAATATTATCAAATATACGTAGTAATATATCATAGGCTGACTAACCATCTTCGCTCGGAATCATTTTTCGTATACAATGATATTATAGGTATCATTGAATTCAAATTTAACACCAACCATTACAGTGACACACTTGTAACCTACAGACCGCAGAGTGACACCCACTTTTTGATAAGTGGATAAACTTTATTTAACAAAAATAAAAAGATTTCAAAAAATTATAAAAAATAAACTATTTGTAAACGTTTATACTTTGTACAGTTAAAAATTTTCTAAAAAACCAGATTTACAAATTGGCTTTTTTGAATTTTTCAAAAACAATTTATGTCAGATATAAAATTATTATTTTCATTATATTAAAAATAAAAATGTTGTACGCAAACGTCTGTATATTATAAAAAAAAAAAATATTTATTAGAACAAAAGTTATTTCATTTTTCAGGTCTTCAAGTTACATCCTGTATAGTATATTATTAATATATACTTACTATGAATCATAATAAACATATAACATATTGTGTTATCTTACTTCACAATCACGTAGTATATAAATTATAAATTAATATAATATTTCCACAATTGTCCACCCACTTCTGAATGCATCTGTCGTATGCGATCATAAATCATAATATTCGTAATAATAGGTCTTACCGATTTCGTTTACGTAGTTTTGCCCGCATCAAATGGTCACTTGAATACAATTATTACCGAGTACCCACCTACTAGAATATACTATTATCATTTACAGTTGTTACTTTTTACACCTAACATAATCATAGGAATGTATATTGTATACACGCACATTTTTTGTATACAAATTAACGAATTTAAATAATTTTTTCACGTATTCCTTACAAACCACAGGCATTTTAAATTGTGTCATCCTTAAATTCCATCAAACATTTACACTTATTTTATTTCCTATTAAAATCTGTACTTATATTTCTATATTTCTGTACGGCCCGTTTTATATTAAAATAAATAAATACAATTTTCAAGTTTCAAGCTGTTTGCATCACAATATTAATTATACTGACTGTCATATACAAACATTAATTTTTAACACTGAAAATAAAAAAAAATTATAAAGATGACCACCACCATATTATCTGATTAATGAATTAATTAGGTACCTACTTATAGACAAATAAAAATTATTGTGCTGGTGTAACGTTACATTAGCACCACCGCGGAAATTTGATTTTTTGGGGGCATTTGTGGAGGTGTACAAATGTTTATATTACGATTACAAATCTGTAGAAATGAAATAACAATCCTTGATATATTTTTTTTTTTTGGAATTTTTAATACGGTAGTGCTAATGTAATGGACCTTTGGCATAAGTACTTTGATTTTGGCGTCTTTCATTTGGATACTATTTTTGTTTTGTAGTGTTATGATTGTATTAGTCTGTTTACTGTACGCCTGCACTAGTCTACTAACGATGATCAGCATTAAATGTACTTCTATATTCAAGCCCGAATTTACAGTGCCTAAAATAAAAATAAATTAACTGGTAACCCCTTAGTCCGTCTTGTAGTTTGTACATATGTATATTTTGATTCTTTTCATTTTCACTATAGGAAAATAATCGTTTGTATGATTTATGTAACGGTATATATGGTATATAATATATGTGAAGATACATAAATCGAATTGTTTTATAAATCGACAATAGTATTTAAATAATTAATTCTAAGTGCGCGTTGTTTATTATATAGGTAGATGTAAAATAATTATAACTATCAAAAATATAGAATGACGGGTTTCAATTGTCTTTTTTATGAAAAATAATATTAGAATACAACTAATTAGGTTAAATGATGGCCTCAGGGCCGTGACAAGGTTTGTTGAGGAACCATCAGATTCAGCACATTTACCGCGGTTCGGCGATTTTGCGACCTACTGAATTTTGGGACGCGCTTTCGCTTTTTCGAGGTCTTCGCGGGAAAACTGGATTATATAATTTATTTATGTCGTTCGTGCATCATTTTCATTTGGTTGTAATTAATATTTTTCAAAAAATTATCGTTGCAGTGTCGATATTGGGTTCCAGTTGGCACGTGGCCGAGACAGTGATCACGAGCGCTTACCGAGCTCTTTCCAAAGAACTGATCACAGCGGAACTGGGTGCTTACGTCGGACTCGGTCACATCAACATAACCCTGTGCGGTAAGGAGTGAATGGTCATTTTTTTTTATGTATTTCGCGTTGCCGACCAGGCAACCACGCTTATGGTATCATTGGTATAATGGTATCATACGAATAAGCAACAATAGTATATACAACGTACAATGTACTTGTAATATTATATTATTATATTCAATTGTGTTTTTTTGCATCTATTACAGCTATGCCGTCCGACAACTCTTCGGTACCCTTGGAAGACATCAGCTTCAACGAACGTTTCTCTTGGCTGGGGGCCCACGAAATGGGCGAAAGTTACCAAGCCGCCTTGTACCGGGGCATGCCCTTCCCCATACTTACCGTAGCCGAATACTTTAGCCTGGGCCAAGAAGGGTTTGCTTGGGGAGGTCAATACAGAGCTGCGGGGTACTACGGAAGCATATTTTTATGGTAAATATATTATAATAATGTATAGGATTACGGGTCTTAGACTCTTATAGGTAGTTATACTAAGTAAATAATATTAACAATATATCAAAATGTACGTTTATGTTTACAGGACAGCGTTTGTGTTGTGGTTCCTGATGAACGTTCTGCTGATTGTTGTTCCGCGGTACGGGGCTTACACAATGATAGGCATGGGAAGTTTTATGGTCGGAGCCACAGTCGCCTATCACAGCATGCTTCCGTCGTCGCCTCTAGTCATACGTTTTCAGGACGACAAGTTTTTACTGTTCAGGCTGGGCTGGTGTTTCTGGCTAACACTGTTCACCGGTTTGTTAGAACTACGCATATTACATTATTACCTATATGGCTATATAGATATTAGATGTACCCATATCGCTTAGGAACAAACGTAAATTGCATCCAATGCAGGGAGAAAATTGTAAATTATTGCGATCAATATTGGTACATTTAAAGAATAAATATCCTGGTATAGTAAATTGCGTCCGGATATTTTTTAAGTGGGATTATTGTTATGTTAGACATTTTATGACCACAATTAATTGCCATTTGATTTTTGCACACCAATTTTATGGTTATGATTTATACCACTAACTACATATTGTATAGTTGTATGAAATTATGCGCTTATATAAATATTCTGGATTAAAATCGCTTTGCAAATATTAAAATCAAATTTGGTTAGTAAATTATTTAAATTAAACTTGTTCAAGAAGTATTTAAGGGATCACGCTCGACTTCTAGATCCCAATGAACATTATATAGGCAACTTCATATGCATTCGTCCATTGACTGTCGCCGTATTATTCATAGATAGGTACGCATAACTAATCATTAGTGCGAGTACGTAGACGGATACAAAGGACGAAATTATAAATGTGGCTCGTTCATCCCCTCGTACATGTTGTAGAAAAATTAATTATTTTCTAGAATACAAATCGGAATAAGTTGCGATTTTTTGGAACTGGAATTAGTATAGTTCTTAATTTGTTCAATAGTCACGAGGCTTCTCAAACAGTTTATTTTCTGTTTTCTTATTAAATTATTCAATTTTAGTAACTGGCAATGAATATGTTTGAGAGAGTATTGTAAATTTCAATTGAATTTTATCGTATTTACTCATCTAAAAATAAGGCATTGAACGAAAATAAATTTAAAAGTGTACCTAATGTTTTTAATAGTAGGTAGGTATGCACTTTTTATTTGTAACTTAAAAAGTTACAGTTGTGACAATAATAAATTAATGACAACATGCTCGAAAATGTGTATGTATGAATTTAATATTTGCAACGACAATAATGTTCTGAAAATACAAAAAAAAATGTGAAGTAAAATATTATATTATATTGTTTGTAGAATTATTATGCCTAGATTCAAATTTATTACTTATCTATTAATAACTATATACTTTTTAAACTAATTGTTACAAATATACAAATGCACTCCAGTCCTTGCTATATACTCTATAGTAACGATTATCGTATCTAAGTATTTAACTTACTTAAAGCACTGTCGTCCAAATGTCGAATTATATATAATATCTGGCGGAGTCTCCTCGATACCTAGAATCTATAATATATATATTATATTATATAATATATCGATGCATGATCCCCTCCTATAATTTTGTAACGAGAAACGTTGATAACTTCGTTAAATTTTTATATGTTATAATATCAGTGCGATGAGACCAGCTACTTATCTTTTATGCATAATAATATTATTATTACCTGCCTACATTATATTTTGTTTATTATTATCGTCCACATCGTTACGGTTTCTTGCCCCGCAGGTCTGCTGTGCATTTCCGTCGGGTTGATAATCGTGGCCATCGACTGCGTGTATCCGCACAAGTTCTCCACCATTCTCGAGGTGGACTTCGACACGCCATACGACCGGCACATTATCATCGAGGACAGCATCCACCGGAAGAAACGCGTCGGCAATAAGAGCCTGGAAGAGCCCGAGGGCCTCGGCCGCAGGATATTAAGGTTGTCTAACGCTATACCATATTATTATAATATTAATTATATAATATAGGAAATCCGTCGGATGGTTTTGTCACGCAATGCGATTCCATTATAATATTATGATTAATGCGCCGCCATTTTGTCTCGCAGGCGACTGTCGTCCAAGAAAGACGACGATGTCAACAACCACATGAAACGCGCAGGCGCGGACAACCGTGGTTTCGAGTTGGACCCGGCCCCGCCAAATTCGCCGTGGAGGTTCCCGTACAACAGGCCCGCGGCCCAGGGGGTGAAGTTCAACAGGACTATATCGCAGGACTCGATGACTAGCCAAACGTCCAACTTGGCAGTCGCTTTCAACAACCGCGACAAGAGCAGACTGTCCATATTAAAAACGTCTTTGCCACCTATAAGGTGATCTATATGTTAATAATTAATACAATACCCAAAAAGGTATAGGAAAATGTATGCCTAAATTATTCAACATGATGGGTAAAATAAATTAAGTCGACGTCAATAACATGAAGCTAAACATTGGAAGTTAATACGTCAAAATGTGAAATAATAAATTTAATTCTAAAAGTTTAAAGTTAGTCTAAGGAGAGAAAATAAAATCATCTAACTCAATTAATTAATTTAATGACCGCCTGAGTCACATATAGTAATTATTATAGTTATTTGCGATTGTGAAATAATAATTAATAACTAGCCATTTTATTTAAAATTCATTCCATTATTTTATCTTATTGTTATCACACTGTAAAGTTAGACAATTAGGTCTTATAAATTATCAAATCAAGAAATAAATAATTATTAAACCATTTTCGTATATAGGTAGGTACTAGGTATATAGCGGGTTATTAACCAATATATATATAGGTATAAATATATATAATTCGTTTTTGATTTTAACCACAGTTAAGTATATGTGTTAATATATTATAGTTTTATTTTTCAAACTAATTAGAAAGAACTACCTAATATTATATTATAATTAAAACTTAAACTATATAGCTAAGTTAAAATGTTGAGAAAAGATTAACTTTTCAACCAGCCTACAATTGATCATAATATAACTATTACTTCTACCTATACGTATATTATTACGAGCTTCACGTACAGGACATATTATTTTGTATCGACAAATCTACGGGTTCTCAAAGTTGTGATATATTAACATATTATAGGAACAGGAACAAATTGTAAGCCAAAAATTTAGCCACCTTCGAATTTAAAAATAAACATAACAATATTTGTAACTATCGTCGTTTTTAATTATTTACCTACGCACTAATAAGTTGTATTGGTCACCGAAAAAATAGGTAAATTTTAAACACAATATTTTTTTTATATTTGGGCATTGGATGTTCCATAAAATCAACAATCATACGTGGAGATTTAAAATGTAATTTTCTGTAGTCTTATAAACGATCGATTTCAGTTGACATACGTCTTGTCATAAATTGTGACTTGTGTTATTTATTTTATTGTAAATATTTCCAATTAATCAAAATGTGTTTTTTTTTTAGACCGGCGCCCGGACAAGCAATAGTGGTAGATAGAGCCAAAGAAGTGTCCATGTGGTGAAACTTCACAAAATAATATAATTATTATAAATGTGCCAAGCAAAACGATTTGTGAAAATTTTTTTGAAGTCTGATCGTATAGACATATATAAATATACATATTATGTACCATATTATATATATTACAAAATGACAGTCATATAAAATTGTAATTAGTTGCTATTATACTAATTATGTTGGTTTTGTTAAGTGGAACTAGTGAAACGAAAAGCTTAAAATTCTAGATGTCAAACTTTGATTAACTTAATTTACGATAAAGTACATTAATATTTATGCTACGATGATCAAAAATATGTAAAAATTAGGGTTATAAGTATATCAAGGAGATGTGAATGTAATTATTGTAATGTTACCTATATTTATTTATTAATAGTATTATAAATTTAATGATAGTAATCATTTAATTAGGCTAATTTTTAAATCAAAAACTTTTTTATTGTGTAAATTATTATTTTTGACAAATATATTATGTATTTTTATTTATTTTATATTTCGTTAACAATATATTGTGAATAGGTAGCTCATATTTATTAACACATTTATTAGAAAATTAAAATCAAATAAGGCGGGGGATACCAGGCTGTGAGGGGTATCACAGTGGCACCCCCGGACCTTAAGTTCTCTAGAAAAAAACTATACCATTCAGAAAAAAAATTACCTGATAAACATTAAAACACATCCTAATATTGGAAAATAGTTTTTATTTATTAATATATCCGGAAATAAACAAGGCGATATGTTTGCAAATACGTAAATAGCTTATTTAAGTTTCTGTAACCGCCACTGGGAGACGGGTTATAAATTCTGGCGTGGTAACAATTTAGACATTTTAGTAGACTATTATCTATTGAAAACTTAGCAGTAAATATAAATTAAATGAATAAAAAAAGGATCTCAGGAAATAACGTTTGACTACATTAATGAAATGTTTAGGTAATCTTCTGAGTCATGGGTTAACAAATATTTAATACATTTACGAAAATAGTTGATTACCGCGCGTGAGATACCAAATATATTTCGCATTAGTAAAGCATATTATGTACCATAATATTATATCGTTCGAAATAAATTAAGTTTTTTGATTTAACTTGTGTTGTACACAGTGGCGCATCTAAGATTCATTATCAGGAGTACGCTACCCAGAAATAAAAATGAAGCAACATCGCAATTACGCATTACTATGGATTCGTAAAAAAAGTAATACGTATTGACGAAAAGTTTCAAGTGCCAGTATGAATAACTTGTTTTTGTAATACTAACTTACTAAAACGTTATTTTTATCGTTTAAATGTCCAGTTTCATAAAAAATTGAACTAAAAACGCTTATAAAAAAATTATGACTTTATTTTTGATATTTTTAAATTATTGTTTGATTAACTTATAAGGACCTTATATTGAATTATCATGTTTTATAACTCACAAATAAAATGTTGTCATACATCAATGGAAAAAAAACTAAAATAAGTACAAAATGTAAAATGCTTATGAGTAGCTCAAAAAGATCCAAAATATTTTGAAAATTATATTTTATCTTGAAAATTTTAAAATGAATATTCTGTGAAAATTCAAATGTCTATAATTATTCATGTTAAAATTATTTTGATATAAGAAACTAAAAAATATATGAAAAAAGAAAAAGACAACGTTTAAAACCAATACATTCGGAGCCCCGCTCAATTTCTAACAATGTATTGTTTTTTAACATTTTGAGATATTGTCTTCCAAAAGCACTCTCATGAATTCATGATATTCAAATAATCAAAAATTCAAAAATAAATAGGTATACCGTATACCTATTGGCTATTACCTATACAATATAACTATCTTACATTTCGAATTGTATTATAATATTAGTATTAATTCACTTAATATTTTTTATATTTAATAAAATACTCATGATGATAGGTATTTTATATAATTTTTATCCCCACTCACCCCTCATAACCTACGTTAATGGCCTCACCAGACACACATAATAATAATTTTAATGGTCATATTAAAATATTATTGAGCATCGATGATTAAGTACTATAATGACATAATGTTATGTACTTATAAGCCTACAGCGTTACACTCATCGTGATAACGATGTATTATGACGTGTATAATAAAATATTTTTTAGAACGTACGTCAGAATATAATTTTTAAATGTAAACAATAATAATATCCTGTAATTTGTGCTATCAATGTTTTTTTAACACAGTTTTTGCGTTTCAGACACTCAGTTTTTCCTTGGTTGTGGTTAGCAATATTATTTTTCGTACAAACGACTCGAAAAATGTTATTGTTTATAAAAGTTGGGTCCTTACAACCAAAACGCGCCGAACGAAAAACAATATTGTAATATAATAGGCATATAATGCATCAATTTTTTCATTCGTTTTATTTGCAGTGTATAAAGCCGTCCCAAAAGTCATGCTTTCTATTGTTTTTTTTACGGAAATTCAAAGGTATGTTTTGACATGACCGAAATCTTAAAAATATAAAAGTATAAAATATTGCACGGTTAAAAAAAACATTTTCGGTTGTCGATTTTAATATAAATTTATCAAATTGTCAAAAACATTTATATTTTTAAAACTATTTTGTTATTATATTATTTTTTTTTTACTTAAAGTAATACCTACGGTAGATTCAATTATTGTTGCTTAAAACATTGCATTTATTATAAATACGTAATTTTAGTACGATGTGAGTGCGATGAAACAATAGAGTTACCACTTACCACAAAATACCAAAAACAATATATATTATTAGAAGCCATAACAACATGGATTATTAAATTATTGTCTTAGCAAACAATCCGTTTTTAAGGAGTTTTGTATAGGCAATATCAGGAGAAGTTGGTCTAATTGTGTGCGTATAAAAAAAAGGTTAGGTTAGGTTTTTTTTTTATAGTTATTATAATCAGTGTTGTGTGTATAATTTATAAAGTAATAAAACTGTTATTGTTTGTTCGTAGGTGGTAATCTCTAAAACTACTAAACCTACACTAGCTATCCTTGAGTAATATAGGCTATATTTTATATATTTTTATTTCGATAAAAATAAGTTTTTATATAACATAAAAGCGGATGTATGTCCGGTCGGGATGGACCTTTGGGAAGTTGTTGAGTAGACTCGCGCGAAGGTTTCTGGCATATTACTTCATGACGTATCACAATTTACAATCTGAACTGGGCTACACATACACTTATACTAAAACCGAGAATCGAGATACACCAATATAACGCTGTACTTTATATTAGTTCATCATTTTTTTTCTGGGCGCAGATTATACAGCTATATCAAAAACCACCGAATGGCACATTGTATATTTGTATCCAATCCACCGTAAGTTGGGTTAAGTAAAAACGTCAAACTTGATATAACTTTGAAACTTAAGAGTTAGAAATTATACACTTACGTATACGTACCTCGCGGGTAAATAATTTTAATTATAATAAAATTATACACCTACCTTGAGATAGCTTGAGACTTGCAATTTGAACGATACTGTTGTACCACCAAGTATAAGTGTGCACTAATAAAGCATTATCCAAAATTCGTATTTTAATGTAGCGCTTGCACAAGTATTTTGAGATTCTAGGTAGTCAATGAAAATGTTAAAGTTTCGAACACCATTACACTATTTACACTGAATATTAAATATCGAATCGAACAAAGTTTGAATCATATACAGTTGCCATTTTTAACGTGCAACGGAGTGCTCGGGTCACCTAATTAATAGTTACTATACTAAAATTATATACTTAATAATTTGAAGTTCAAAAATTTTATCGATATATACATGTGATGGTGATCTTATTTGATCGGCACCTATAATGGACAAAATAGGGTAAAGAATAAAGATGTGACAACAAAATATTCGTTTGAAAATCCTCTTATTGTTTTTTTTTATTATATTATATTTTATTTATTACATAATATATTGTATATTTTATCTATATAATATATTATTCTCGTACTTACTGAGTTGAAAATTAATGTTTTCTTGGTTATTGGTTCATTTTTAAGCTACAACTAAAATCAAGTATATAGTCATTAACGTAGTATTGTTATAGTGTATAGTGAATCATGTAGATATTGTAATGATTATTAAATATAATATATAATATTATAATAATTTATTGTATGATTGTACAAATCTATAATATATAACCCGTGTTATATGGTAAATTAGTATCTAAATGAGATGAAATATAGTGGAATTAATTAACAGTGCAACGTAAACAGAATATTATATATCTGTACAAAAAAACAAATTATTACCATGCTAATGATATGTATCATCACATAACACACTTACACACGCACGCATATTATAATAAGTAATTAAAATAATATTAATACAAATCTCGTGGTGATGAGTGATTGATTGACGAGGCAAACATAAAACATATTACGTATTGTAGTTTTAGTATACGCATCAATGCAACAAACCCATAAATCATTACATAATATTGAAAATGGACGAAATTTAATTTGTCTATTAAGCTAATAGGTGATAACCCAAGCATATTAGGTAACTGTGACAACATTTTAAACAAAAATATTGTCTTCAAAACGTTATTTATAAGTTATAACAAATATTTATATAAACAAATTAAAACAATAATTTGACGAAATGAATGCTTAAACGAAAAACGAAAAAATTTAAATAGGTGTAGGTACCTAACACCATTGATTATAAATGTACAAAATATACTATAATAATAGTAGGTTTTTATAAATTATAACCAATGGCAGTATATTATGCAGGCACCATTGTCCATCAAACATAATTAAAAATATTAGATAATCATTAAAAGTACATGAAGACAAATTACGGATGTACTTTTTTCTGCGTTGTATAGACTGTAAAGGTACCTATAACATTTATTTCATTTTAATAACAAATCTTATTTTAAACCTTATATTTACGAACAAATCAACAATATTGGCTAACTAGTAACTTGTGTTAACGATAGCTTACGTTTTCCGAAATATTTTGTTGCTGTCCATTATTTATAAATATCAAATGTAGGGATTTATTAATTATTAATACTATTAGTATATTTTTGTAATTATTCATAATAATATATTCATCTATAATTTTCACGTTTATATCCAATTTGATGACGCGCACGTGCGGTTTCTTGTAAATCTTTTAGATGCTATTTCAAGTTGTATATAGTAGTATATAGTTGTTCCTAGTTGTGGATATTTCATTAATTACCTAGTAATATTTTATCATAATTCATAACAACATTTCGTCCATAGACTATATAACTGACAAATATTACTTTATTTATAACTTTATATCTTTGCTGAAGTAAAAATACCAATAACACTGTTTTTAACGTATTGTTTGGCGTTTGTACACCTTTAGAAATTTTTAATATTTTTAAACTTTTTATTTTAGATTCTGAACGTAGCAACGAATGTATTGATTTTACAATGATGTGTGTTAGGTTTTTCTATAAAAAGTTAACTTTCGGGGTAACCTAGTCAAAAATAAAAAGGCTCTAACTTTTTACTTAGCAACATCTTTTCTGATAGGAAAGTGAATCTAATTGGTGTATTAAAGAGGTCAAAATTGATTTTATTTTTCTTTAGTTTAACTCAAAAACTAATAACCTTAGATGGGTACTTTACATTTTCACCAAATGTTAATAAAACCATATTCCATGCGTGATACAATTTTCAAAATTATTTAATTTTATTTAATTCTCTAATGAGTATTTAAGTGTTATAGCTGATGTGCAGTGATAATGGTTATAACGTATACTTAGAAAAGCGTGTGGTTCGTCGCGCAGCTTGTGTTTCCACGGCGTTGTTCCTCGGTAGTACCGAAACTTGAAAGACGAGAGTCATGGGCCACGAACCGCGAACAGGTGTCAGTAAGTTAGGTTTCGTGAGGTTTAATCTAACCTAACGCCACTAACGGCATTTGCCGGTATTAACTACTAATTCATTAAAACTTATTTAACTCTAACGCGTGCAGTTTAGGCAATCCGGATTAGGACATTTTGAGGCTCTGCATGGACCAATGTTTTGAATGAGGCCCCTGTATGGGCATTGATAAAGTCAACATATGGTGTAAATTTCATGTATCTACAGTTATTTGTTTTTGAATTACAACAAAATAAAAAAATCGCTACATGAGAAATCGCTCATAAAAATGCATAAAAAATGTATACAAATTTCTAGTTTTAAATCTAAGATTTTAAAATGTAAAACAAAATTCCTCCTAAGTTTGTCTACCTTTATCAAAAAAAAAGTCAACAAGAAAATCAAATTAAATTTTTTATGAGCGTTTGAAGTTTATATTTTTACAACATTGCATATTCACTCGATTATTCACCATATGTAGTAATTTTTATTTTGTTATAATTCAAAAACGAATAACTGTAGATACCTACATAAAAAATTTATACTTTTATAGCTAAGGATTACAAATTTAAACCAAGGTAAGTAATTAATTCTGTGACAAAAAACATAAAAACCGCAGTTTTTTTTTATAGTTAGTTTATGATAAAATTAGGACGAAGTTACATATTTAACCAAGAATAATGATTTTAGTTATTATTATACGGTAGCCGGTAAGTTGAATTAATATTATAAGTAATAACAATATGAATATAATATAAAATATCCATGCACTGACAAGTGACAAACCTTCACCGCTCAGAATCATTTTTTGTATACAATGATATTATAAATTTACCCATCTTGTAACCTACTGTATAGCAGAGCAACATCCACTTACTCATATTTTTTTTTTATTTTTTTATTTGATCCTAGACCACTGTCGGTAATAAGGGATGACGGATATATTAGGAGACTGACTTGAATCGCTTAAGCCTTAAAAAATCAAACCATGCACATAATCATACCTATGTCTTTTAGATAGGTAGGTACTGTTAAACTTCTATGAGAACAACTTCTATTCAATCTTTAGAATGTCTTTAAAATGTCAATGAAATATTAGCGATTTAAAATGTCAATCTGTTCGCCGCCAATACGGGAAATTCCTGATACGGCGACGACTGGGCGCAGTCATGGTAACGTAATATAATGACCATAATGACCACTTGCGCGTCTGATACTCTGAACCACACACACCCTCCGAATTCCGAGTCTCCGACCCGGGCCGTGAAAATATCTTCACGACTACCTACTTATCCGACTATGACAGTTGCACTTGTTACTGCGGCACAATTTACTGCAGCAGTGCCATTGCAACGTTGCATTGTGCATACATACGTGCCACAGAACACGGACGGGACCACGACCACTTTCACACGCACGTCTTGCCGCGCACGGTCGGCGCGAAAGGCCTGCGTGGGGTGCGCTTATGTTATTGTTCTATGCTTATATCGTCGCCTCCGTCGGGTGGCGTACGTGACCATGGTCACAAGCGCGTCGTTCACGCACGTGCGCCAATAACAACTCGCAATAACAACGTTGTGTACATTGTTCGGTGTATGGTAATTTTATATTTATGATTAATCTATGATCCACGTGCGGGCTCGGATCAGAAACCTGCTGCAACCGCAGATCTCTGTTTGACCAGATATGATGCATTTTTATCATATTTGGGTCATAGTATAACATAGGTTCATCTCTACATAAATATGTGGGGGAGGGGTATATCGGGGCTAAGCACCACAGACATAATATTCTGACTTTTTAGATTCTGAGCGAAGCGAGGAATGTATCCGTGTTGTAATAATTATCGTATAGTGTTTTTTTCGTGTCTATCATCATTTTTTGGAGTAGAAAAAAATGCTCAAATAGTTAAATATTCAATTTTGAGGGTTGTTTCTGGTAGAAATTTGGATCTAATTTAGTAATTGGTACATGGGGAGATCAATCATAGATAATTCCTTGTACTTTTTAAAACAATTGAGATAAGCTAACAAAAAGTAGCGGATAAACGGGAATAATAATTCACCATGAATTTTGATTAATCCATTTTCTTTTTTCATTATAATTTAAAAATGAATAACCGTAAATATACTTAAAAAATAAAAGCTGAACTGATGAATACTTATATTACATTTGTATAAATATGCTATAATTTTTAAATTATTTATAGACATTTGATATTTTCTAGTTTTTTTTTGATTAATGTTGATAACACTTTTTAAGTCAAAAATCTTTAAAATTGTAAACAACTAGGTTAGGTACATAGCAATTATAAAATATGAAAAATATAAAGTCACAGTTTTTTTATAAGCATTTGAAATTCAAATTCCCTCAAAACTCGTTAAATATTAAATTATATTGAAATTATATTTTGTAATTAAAATTTAGAAAATTTTTATTTTTATAACCAAAGCTAATGCTACATTTAATAAATGTTTTTCTTATAAGTTACCTACGATATTTTTGACAAAAATTAGTTAACCAACACAATAGAGAATTAAATGATAAAATATTTTTAGTAAACACCGCATTCCGCTCATAATCGTTTTTCGTATAAAAGCAATAAATTACCTATAATTCAAATAAACATCATTATACATCCATTAAAATGTATAAAGTGACCTAATTAATGAAGAGGAACACTCAAAACCTACCACAATGAACAGAATGATATGCAGAGCTATGTAGTATGTAGTTCTCCGGTTTTTATTACACTCATTAGTTATTGATTATTGGCCACGTATAGGGGAAAAAATGTTAAAATACAAAAATTATTAAAATATTATACCGTTGGTTAAAATTAAAAATAATAATTTAATTCCTCAGGGCAAATAGATAATATTCTGTGATTATACTGAAATTATAAGAATTTTTATTATTTATAAGTGTTATTATAATTTATAACCTATCACTTTGGTTTTTTCCGTATAGATACCATAAAATATATTGGTGCATAATTGACAAAATATCTTATATCTATATCATTATATCAGTAATTTAGTAGGTAGGTAGATGATTAAATTCAATTTAAAAAACATGTCAAACCTAGAAGATACTTTAAAAATGGTTGATTTCAATATTATAATCATTATTATGTTAAATTTAGTTATTAAGGTCATAAACGATAAAACTCATACATTTTATGAAGTTGTAAAATATTTTTGTGTACAAGGAAAGTATACAATTTAGTTTTATTATCCAGTTGGATATTTAATAACAATTTGTTGCGTAACAATTTTATTGTCTTGTCACTATTCAGTACTCAGTATTCACTATGGTTGCGCTCTAAATACATACAAATCAATAATACTATTAAATTTATTTTCAGATCTTTATTACGTCTTCTGTAATATACGAAAGTACAAAACGCTTCAATAATGCAATATCATCAAGTTGCCCCCAAGTAATCGGCCCGTATCGTCCAGCGAAACGTGTAAAAACGAACGTGAAGCGTGCGCGTGTATGTACCTATATTTTTGTGTTTCGTCGACGAGTTTGTTGACTCGTAGACTGGCGGGTGTGCGGGAGGGGATCATAACAATAACACAACGGACGCGCGCACACCGGCAGGCACGCGACGACGGTGGTTCTTTGTGACGGCCGCGCGTGCGTGCGCACGCCGTGTTGCTGTGTTGGCGACGGCGTCGTCGTCGTCTTTCTCAACTGTTCATTCCGCGTCCGTCTGTCGTTCTCTGCTGTCTGCCATCGTATCATCTGTTCCCGATATCGCGCATCCGTTCGAGTTTCGGTGTCCATTTCCGCTGCCTGACGCTGTTGGCCGCGTAAAACCGACGCGTACTATCGATCGTCATTCGTCACTGTCTCTCGTTTTCCCCGACCGTTTATCTCCGCTCCTGCTGTCTTCGCACCGAGTGACCGGCTGAAAAACCGTCAACCGCGCGCGAACCGTCCATCGCGTACTTGCGCGGTTTCTCGTACGGCATACAGTCAACGAACAGTATTTTTTCTCTTCTCAACATGTCCACCACCCCGAAGTCCCTGCCGGAGGAATCGCTTGGCGGTAAATATATTCCCGTTATTAATTTGTCTATTTGTTTATGATAATAACCCCCCCCCCCTCGGGGGGCAGAAAGTACCTACTGCAGTAACGATTGAACCTATTATTAAAATAACACTATAAAACATGTAACAATCGTTAAGCGTCAATTAAAGAACGAAAAAATCAAAATCGGATAAATTACAGGTAGGTTACTGTAACGCAAAATTCTGTTAATGGGATTTCAATGTGAGTAGCTATGGGCTATGGAAAATTAAATTGCAATTACTGAATGTAGTATGAAATATCAAAAACAGTGTAAATGGATCTATTTAATAACTTAATATTATGTTAATCAGATTTTTACCTCGAGTGGTCGAGACTACTCGGTATCAGAGTAATCTTCATATTATGTTTGATTAGAACTTTAAATTTTCTCAGTTCTGTTAATCTAGCCAGTTTTTTGAGGTATCAAACTCTAAAACAATGCATCAAAGTGAAATAAAGAATATATACATCAGTTTGCACGGTGTGGGCAACTGCTGTTTGTCCGAGTTCGGTATAGTGGCGATTGATGATGGTGGGACGGGGGCTAGAGAGCCATTGCTATGTAGTATGTAATAATATGTCCCTTATTATGGTAGTACACAATAGTCCTCAGAGTTAGATTTGACAGAGAGAAAATGCATCACTGAGATAACAGCTGTTCCAAGTTTGGATGGCAAACATTATAAAGACCTGTTATATTATGACATAATATTTATAGTAATATACCTCTTGTGTAATAACCAATATCTATACATATACATATTTTAAAATATCAATGATGTCTAATAATTTGGTTAAATAATAATATGAATTTGAGTAAAATATACAGAAGGCATTTGTGGCAATAAAATGACAGCCTTATCACCAAATAAATTATTGTGAAATGTCCATAGATATTTAACTAGTTTTAAATTTCAGGAACTGTTGTGTTTTAACTATTCTTTACACAATTAAACCAAATAGGCACATAAACATAACATATCGTTGAGATTAGACACTTATAATTCTATGTCGATATTGTTATGTAGTTATACCTGTCCAATATAATTGTATTTGTGATAACTGTTTAAAATGTTTTGATCAGTTATTTACAATTCTACATTTATTACATTTCCAGTAATACTATTGGTTAACATTATAGTATTATATTCTAAAATAGGTACATGATTAATTTCAAATTTTTTTTTTCCAAAAATATGTTTTTAGATATTTAGTAACTGTTATATCAGTTGACAGTTGTGGGTAATAAATGACAATGATTGGTAAATAAATTTTGAATTATTAAATTATCCAAATTGGTTTAAATAGTAATAGGGTAGCTATTGATTACTGTTCTGTTTTTAGGTGCATTTATTCATAATTTCCAAACCATTGGTTTAATGGTTTAATCACAAGTTTTATCAACTTTGGTATTTAATCAATAATCTTTTCTTTTGTCTATATTTTTAGTATAATATCAGCTAATCGGTTTATTCTCCTCAGAATTTTTATTATTACCATACAGCCATTATATTATTCTCTTAAGTTCGAAATAAATCATTTTTATTTATTTAAAATTGCATTGAAAAAGTCAGTTGGTAGGTACCGCACTGCTGCTTAATAAATATTCCTATTTAATATTATATCCTAAAGAATTTGCCATTCTGCACTTGTTGTTAGATAAGAAATAGGTAGGTGCAATTTTAAAATGGCTGTTCAATCAAAATATTATATCTCTCATTATCATTTTTCTACAATGTGTTTATATTTAATATTTATTGTTAGAAAGATTTATTATGGATACATCTCTAAAGTATAGTTCTTTTATAAATTATTTCAATATAAATTTAAAATTTTAATGTGTTATGCTCAACTATGGATAATTTAAGTAATATTTCAAAGAAAAAATGTTAAATTTATTAGTTTTTATTATAAAGAGATGTTATGAGAGGTGATTTTGTAGAGAAATTAAAATATCATCTACAATAATTATGCAATATTTATAGTTATTATCTAATCTTCATAAGTTATAACTTAATATGGAATGTATGAGGAAAAAAAATATACTCAGTGGCGCACACGGGGGGAAGGCTAACGGGCTGAAGCCCCCCCTCCCAATTGCCTGTATTATTACTTATGAAGTTTCAACTGTTGTCAACTAGTAAGCATGATGTAAATTCATATTTGCATACCAATTTTCCTAGAATAATTAGTAATTTTTGGGTAAAAGTATGAAAGACCTTTTATTAAATTTCCAAGCCTTAGCTATACAAGTTTAATATTTTATATATTTTGAACTACAAATTAATTGTGGTTTTGTCAAAATTTGAACTTTAAATGCTTATAAAAAAAAATCTTGCCAATAGGTATCGTTAATATTTTTACATATATTATACCCGATATTATATAATATTATATATAATCTTATAAAAACTTTTGATGAACCTTGTATTAAATTTTTTAGCTTTTTGACCATATAAATAATTATTTATTGACATTTTTAGAAAAAAAAAACTTAAAATAATTAAATACAATCCAAGTGAAGTCTAATCAGGGTTACCAAACAATTTTAACAAATTTTAATTTATTTTTATTTTTCCTAATTATTTTAGAAAATACTGAGAATTTTCAATTTTGACCTCCCAAAAGTACTGACTAGATCAAATTTGCTTCCAATTACCTCCATTGAAGTTTATAATCAGAAAATTTTTTCTACTAGAAAAGTTGAGAAGTTGAAGTTGTACAAACATTTTCAAATACCTCACCTAAACATCTGCAATTATTAGACTGGGCAAAATAAAAATAAAATTGTAATTCATTTTCAAGCCCCCTCACCCTCATTGAAAAATCTTGTGTTTGCCACTGAATTTATACTCTTCCATAAAACTTATAATACTTAATAAAAATTGGAAATCACCCTATAATAATATTTTGATGTACTATAAATTGTTGAGTAGGAACATTGTTTTAAATAATGGTCTTGATTTTATAAATGAGTAGGTTTATTCAATTAACAATACTATGAAAGACGTAGGGATATGGCATAATGTTTTTGTGTAAGTAAGTAGGTATTACATTTAATTGTTATAATATTGTATATTATACTTATTCTTTTATAAAATAAATAGGATATGATTAAAGATATTTTTAAATTTGTTATTATTATCACCAATTGTAGAAGTAAATAACTTGATGAGCATTTTAATTTAATTCTCCCCCTCAGTCCTCTTACATAATAATCAATTGCTACGAATAAAATATTTAAATTGAAAAATGCCAAAGACTTTTTGTTCAAAATAAATTATTAATTTTATTATACTAGACACCAAATTTAGTAGATCAAATTTTAAACAAGACATGATTGTTTTATAATGAAATGTTTGAATACATATTTAAATAGACACTTTGTAAATATTTATTACATTTTAATCTAATTGAAATAGTTTGATTAATCAAGAATTTTCAGAAGAATTTTAAATATGTTTGTTTTGGTGTTGTTTAATGTTTTTTTTTACATCTTAATACATTTTCAATTATTGACTTATGTTATTTTTTTATTATTTACTTTTATAGTTTCCTAGTTGTGAAAATTAATATGTTCAAAAAGAAACCCATAATATTAAAATACACAATGATATTAATATGGAAGTTCATTTGACCTAATGGAATAATAGAATATCAAAACAAAAATAATAACATTCGTTATCGAGCCCCTCCTTCCCTCCGGTTAATCGTATCGTAATTCGTAAATTATATAGTCCACGACTGTGTCAAATATCAATAGTATTATTTATTAATTATTTACTAGAGTCTAGAATGCTATACAAATATAAGACTTTTTATTCTTACTGATATTAGTTACAAGTTTTAATATTTATAACTGATAATAATAATAATATATTATTATGGTCGTTTGATGAATCATCAATATTTGGTGTTTTTAAAACGCAGGTAAAACGGTGTTTTGTATTCTACCATTCGTGTTCGTAACCAACAAAACTCGAAGAGTGTCGAGTGACGAACTAACGAGTAACAACGTAAACGGACTAAATTTGATTGACAATCGACCCTACATAAACCTTCTTAACCCCCTCCCTTATTTTCACCTACACGGCGATGAGGGGTGGTATTCGGCATTGCACGTGAATTGTTCAAGTATCACGCGATGATGTGAAAAAATAGCTCTGTGTTTACCCGGAACTGTTAACAAATCAAAATATTATATTCGATCGTCCCTACATCGAAATTAATATAATTTACACGCATTAACACGTAATTTCGTAATAATCGTTTCTCTCTCGGGTGCGCACAAAAAGTATACCTTTTTAATAATATTATTATTATTACACCTCTACACACGTGCGCATGCTGGCATCACTATATATATATATACTATTTTATATACTTGCGGCGTATGTTTTGCACGCGTTTGACGCCAAGGTCGATTTTTAGATGCGTCAAGACCGGTCAAGTCTTAACCCGACGTTGCCACTTCGACTGCGAGCTGCGCGCGTTCCAAAAAGAACAAAAGTTCGATCGGTCAGGTGGTCAACAACTCAACTTTTAATAATAAATATATCTGCTCGCGCGTGTATATACGTGTGTACAGGAACGTCCAAATTACTAAATCGGTCGAGATTACACTTTAGTATTATTATTGGTTTGCTATAGTCGAATTATGGTGACCCTGTATATCTCACCACGTCGATGTTTACATAATATTATTATATAAAATAAACCTTTTATTTCGTTAACAATATTGTTAACGCTGCGACCACCTGTCAACTAAAGTTGAGGTAAAGTAGGAGTTACTACGTTGCAGACGTCAAGTCCGTAAGAGCGTAGTACGTTGTTGTAGTTTTATAATAATACTCTGCTTTATAGTTTTAGATTGTTATAAATTATAAAAATATGTTTTTGTATTACTCGTATTGTTGTGTGACGCACATTGAATACTACCTATATATATGACGAGTTGACGAAACTAAATAACAATGATTTAAAGTCGAAACTATGAATTTATTACATAAGTACGGCTCAAGTTCTAGCCAAGGTTTTTAATTTCGTTTTTCAAAACTTATTTATTTCGTTTCGAATGTATAGTAATAATATAATATAGAGTAGTTGGTGCGCGTACACTGCATCTCAACTACTACGTTTCATTTATCGCTGCCAACCTCGCATTAGACACCTTTTAAATTAAAACTTTGACTAACCGCATCTGATATAGTAATCATATGCTCGATAATAATATTATGTTAATGCATCAACCCGTACGACCTTTTGTGTGATGCACAAGTACAAAATATTTTCTTTGTGCTTATCGGGATTTTTTTACGTATATTTTAGTGCGTTTAATGTTTTAATATTAGGCACTCTGTTCGATTGCGCGCACTTATTTATTACTTATGATTTGAATATCACCTACTACGTGTAATTAATATAGTATAGTATCGTTTGATTTTACGATGTATCAATCGTATTATATTGCATTTGCACTGTTTTAAACTCGTCTTTGTTTCAATCGCATATTCGCATGTGATAATATTAAATTATATTATAGAATATAGTGATTAAACACGTGTCACCTACTTACGACTAAGCTACGAGTTGACGAATAGTAGAATAATATTTGAGGAGTGTGCGTAACCGTGTAACGCGTATGTAGAGTAATTCAAACATTTGCACCGTTTCTTGTATAGTCGTTTTGGTATCCGATGAGCGGGTCTGTGAATTTAATGAATTTTCATATTTATGAACTCTATTCTGAATTCAAAATAAATGAGATTCAAGACATACTTAACCATTCTAAATATACAATATTATTTTGCTTAGGTATTTTTGTTTATTTTTATATATGCATATTAATGCATTGTGATTGTTTTTTTTAGTGTTTCTATTGCATACTTTTAAGAAAAGGTACCTCTATGCTATTTTATTATAAAAAGTTTAATTTACATATATTCATTCAAAACAAATGTTTTCTTCATAAAACTTACCTACTTATTTTTTCATACAATTTTAATATTTGACGCATATATTACTATTTAATGAAGCAAGTACCTTTCAATAGTCTTTAAAAATAGTAACTTCTTTATTTTATTGGGTTAATTTTGCTCGATTCCATTTAAATAGTCATATTGACGAGTATAGCATAGCGCCCTCACGAATTAAGATAATATTTTTATCTTAATAACTCATTTTAGCGCTTAGATAAGTGTTGGATTAGTATTAGCGCCTTTATCGTGGGACTGGCGACCTGGTGCAATAGTGCCATACGGCGGTCTGCGATAGGTATAATCATTTCGAAATTAAATTATTATTATAAACTATAATGTTATGTTTATGACGGTGGGCATAACGCGTGACGATAATAATATTATTGATATATAAATATTAGCATTATAAGTTATAACAAATAAACATACAACATTTCCATCAGTTAGTTCAGTGGGAAAGTAAATACCTACGTTTGTTTACTACTGCAATGAACACTAAACAAATCGGCGTAAATCGAACCGAATCGAAAACAAGTACGTAGGTACCTATATAGATAGTTGTTACTTATTTTCATACAAACTTCTCATAGATGTATACTTTGTTTATTTGGTAAGGCGTACATGATAATATAATATTACACAATTTACCTATTCCTTGTTAACAATATCTACGCGGAATATTATGCATAACTCTGTTCTCTTTTTAATCTTGGAAAAAAATCACTTCAAACGTTATTATTTGTTGTATGATGACGTATAGGAATTGTAACTGCGATTACACAGATACATCATATTATATTGTGTTCATTATAATATTATGATCCAATAAAAACAATATCTTTAAAATATCAAAATAATATGTGTAGTCGATATGTTATGAGTTATGACTTATGAATAATTGTGATAGTATAAAGAATAACGATTATTTAATTATATGACTGTTGGCAAGTTGTTATAGTTTTGTATAAATTATATCATAAAAAAAACTTTGATGCATGTTATGTGTAATTAGATGTTTAATTAAACAGCAACAAAAGACGTGTGATTTTTAATAGTTTTTATTTTTTAATTTTTTTATACTACGTCATACATTAAATATAATAATATGTGATCTAGTAGGTTTTAAATTAAAGCTTTTTACTCAACAAGACCAGAAGACCTACATATTGACATATATTTTTATAATTTAACACCAATACAATTTTCATAAAAATACACGGAAGTTAATAATGCTATTAGTAGAAGGAAAAATTGTTTTTTCACTGAATAGTATTAACTAGTATTTATTTTAATAATATTATAAATTAAGTTAAGAGCATTTTGTTTGTTTCGTAGAATTTTAAGAAAATGAGTCTTATCATTGTGAACTCGTATTTATCAGGTTATCAACACTTGAATTAATATTCTCTGTACACATACACATTTTGATTTCATATAAATGTTGTAGATTGTTCACAATAATGACTTATGACACTATATACTTAAACTAATACAGTAATATTATTTTTTTTACTATAGGTATTAATATATATATTACTATATATATTTTAAAAAAAGCTCATTAAGTACATTCACATTTTAATAATTAAATAAGTTTAAATTGTGTAATCTGATGGACAAAGTTAGATGAATATTTGTAATTTATCAAAGTCTTAAAATCATCTTAATAATCTTTTTATACTTATGTCGGTTTCTAGGACCTATTTTTAAACAGTTTGCGTTGTAAATATTATTTTGATAAAAGCTTGTTAAACAATAATCATACTTACTGTAAACAAATATATAAGCTAAATACAATAAATACAATGTTGAATTGAACAGTATGGCATCTCATATTATAAAACTATAGGTATTACTACAAATTATGGGTAGGCTAGAAACTAATTTATTAATTTATGAGTGTAATAAGTAATAACTAATAATCGTTGGGTTTTAAAAATTAATTTTGTTTCAAAATAAATAAAAAATGCCAATACATCGTATATTATTATATATTATGTACTTATAACTTCTCTTAAAATTATTTTATTACCCATTTGTTATTCTAATTATTTATGCTTCAGAAGAATTCATAAAAAAACATTAACCTACCTATTGACTTTTATATTACTTCAACCTAGTTTCCTGTTTATATAGTTCGGTATTTTCTTTAAAACGCACCGGGCATGCTTTATTAACATTTCTTATTTTCGTAGTGTACTATATAATGTATAAAATGCATCATATAATTGCTATAATAATTTATAGAGAAGATAATCAATCAAGTAGGTATGTTCAGTTTTGATTATCATATTACTGTAAATATATTTGTATAATTGGCCTAGATTTGTGGAGAGTATCGCGATTTGCGAATATAGATTTAATTTAAATTGTTATTGTTTTTTAGATGATATCGACTTATTTGGATGTTTCACAAATATTTTGTGTTTAAAGATAATTTTTTTTGCATTTCAAGTGTATTCAAGTTATTCGTAATCAAGTATAAGTAGTATATAATAGTGTTGGAGCCTCCATACAAGTTTTTAACTCGGTGAAGCCCACTAATCTCTCTTGATATCATAAAAAAAATAATAAAATGTAGTGTGAATGTGTGATCTGGATAGTTAAAATATTGTATATGATTTCGTAATTTAAGCTCACTTAAAAGTTAAAACGTTAATGTTAAAAACTTCACAAAGTCCTGCACCAACGTTTTAGTGGTTAAAAGTTAAAAAGGTACTTAAATGATTTTTATACTTCGTTAACTTAATATTCATAAATATATAGCCATACAAATAGCTGAAATATAAATTATACATAATTATCTGTTGACCCGTTTCTAATCGCTTGTTTTTATATGCTTTCAGTAATGTGTTTACAATGATATTTTTGTGTTTTTCTAAGACATTTATTTAAATTGTCTTTTATAGATATGATAAATCATAAGTTATAACATGTTCAGCACGACAATCGATGTCTGTAAAATATTAAGTAAACGATTTATTGTCGCTACAGCTGGATGCCACAGTTTTTGTTCCCGAAAATAAATCGTATTATAACCTCTCGTGTACATGGTACATCGTACATCGCACCCTGTAAACCAGTTTCACCCACGAAATTCTTACGATTTAAAAAATTCCTAAAACTAGTCAAACAATAACGCATGTTTAACACTATAGATACAACAATATATTATAGTATGATTCATTTACATTTTACATAATATATAGTGTTTATATTTGTACACGGTAAAGAGTTGACCAAACGAGTACCTCGAGTCTAAAATATTGGTTTAATACTTTAATATATGCTTGCTTAGGTCATTTAAATCGAAAAAAGGCGCAGTGGTTATCGTCTACAAAATATTATGTATTCATATTATTATATTATATGTAGTATTCTTGAATTGTTCTGTTTAACGTTTGGCCGATTTTAAGTGTTCCGAAAAAATACAATATATAGTCAGGGATTTAATCGCAAACGAATTCAGAAGTATACTACTGTCCCTCGTATTCGATCGACTTTGCAAAATTAAATATCCAATACTGTCTGTCGGAAAATGGTGCACACCCTTGGCGGTGGTTTCCCCGGGACTGATATTATGTATATGGGGGGGGGGGGGCACACTATTATAGTACTATACCATGGTGACATTGCATCAAACCATATTTATATCGTCGTCGACCTGGTATAAACACACACACAGCGACGATATTATATAATAAATAAATTCAAAATAGGTAGGTACCATAATGTTCGTCTTGTGAGATCGGTCACGTAGACACCGTCGAGGCCACAATAAACGCTCTTCAAGTGAAAGCACCCTCCGCGCGCATATAATACAACGCAGAATATAATAATAATAATATAATACCATCGTCGCCGTTCTATTGAAGCGTTTTTATTTTGAAAATGCGAAGTAAATGTGGCGAAACGCAATCTACTCGACACACGCGGGGGGATAAGCGTCCTCTTCCGAATATAATATATTGTGTGCAGTTGCTGTTAGTGAATTCATTATGAATTTCGATTTACAAAAACGTCTATCGTCTTTTCGTTATTATTTCCTAATATTTGCGTATTATTATAATATTTAATGCGCGTACGACGCTTGTGTTCAAAATATTCATGGCAGATTCGTTCAAGCGGTTACGCTATTATTATTCTAGTGAAGACGAGCGCATAAATAATTACCTATGTGTATTATAATTATTATACATATACTACTGTTGTCTTGTACGTTTCGGTGTTCATGATTTATATGTTGTAGTCGTGTGTGTAATGTGCATATTATATTATTATACCTAATTTATATTGCAATCGGAAACAATACCACTTCAGCGCCGGGTATTGTTATTTTTATTTCCTACACTGATTGAAAAACCACACAACAGTAAATAAATCAACGGATATCGAAGTCGAATAACAAATATCTTGACAATATTATAATACAGAATCGACAAAATGTTTACTTAAATTGACAAATTATTCATTTATTACGGTGTGAATCATTGATATCGTCGGTTAGATATCGTCGGTTAAAAGTGTACGGTTACAATATTCAATTAGGTATATTTATTGTTTTGGAGATTTTAATATAGAGTGGATATAGTTAATACTTAATAGTATTATTTGTGTGTAAACAAAAATGACTGTGTGTTAATTAATTCATATTGAATGCAATTGTAAAAGTTAAAAAAAAAAATGTAAAAAAGCGTGCACGTATTAAAATTGAACATAATACTATATTAAAAGAGTGAGGTATAAAATTAATAATTATTATAATATTACCGCTGCTATAGCGTTTGTTAAAATGTATCGTTCGACTTATTTTGAGTACTTATCAATATAATATACGATGCAAAAGCAATACCTAATAAAGTAATAAGTCGTTGATACGATAATTGCATAATTATGTTTTGATTAAAATGCGTTTCAGTCTAATATTTACATTGTGAGTATTCATTAACTATTCATATACGTATATAATATAAGTACATTATATATTAATATTGTATACCTGTTTTTCAAATTATCATTCGTATCTCTTGCTGTGCTTTACTTGTCATTATGTCGAAAACCTTGTTGTGTTGTTATGGTTGTTGTTGTCGTTGTCGTCGAACCATTGTGGTTTTTTCCCTCTAAAACCTTGAGTTTTCAACGATTATTACTGGCTAATGCACGGTGTATTGTGTTTTCATTTGTTCGCGCTTTACAAGTACCTATGAGTGGTTATTAAATATGCATTTACGACGCGCGATGAAATCTCTCTCTCTCTCACTCCCTGTTTGCTATCGACTCTCGATCGATGGGAAAAGAAATAATTCATTCACGTATTGATGCTGAGCGTATCTACCGTGGAGGCGTGTTTTCCAAAATTCAGAATTCTAGTAACTGACGATATCGTAGTATACCTATAAATTAATGGATATAATGATGCAAATTTCTGCATGAGAAAGCACACCCTGCAGATAGAAATTAGACGGAAAACCTATATGATGGCTATTTCATTCGCGTCACAGAATAGCGTTTATTTCGGTTCATTTGAACTCGTGTGATTGTTTTTTAATAACGATGCGTTTGGCACGTGTACGTCTAAAACGTTTCGGAGTACCGGTGCCAATTATACAGGGCGTTTTGACTGAGCGCGTGTGACATTCGTCTTCTTCTTCTCTGTCGGTGTTTTTGTCCGGTTTATATATAATATTATGACGATTATCGTACGGAAAATGGTTCCTTTACATTTTTGCTAAGACAAAAGACAAACATTTTCTTATTACTTCGTCTATTATAGTACTTATTCTGGCGTAGTTATTTTTAATGTAATAACTAAAACTTTCGCGTGAGACAATAAATTATACCGTTCTTATGTATAATTCTAAACTAATATTAAAGTAGGTAATATTGTTTACAAAAGCGACGTAAAAAATAATAATATAACATTATAACGATAAGACAATATGTAAAAACATTAAAATTTATTATATTACCATATTATATCATAACCAAGGTTGATATTATATAGGAAGTATACAGTACTTTTATATTATTCAATCTTTTATTTTTACAACCTCATTTTTAATTACCCGTAAAGGTGCAACCTTTGCAGTTTTTAATTTTAGCAAAGCATACGGCTGACAAGCAAAATAAACAGTGCAGGAGTGTAACAAAAACACACCACATCCATCGCTATCATATTATATAGTGATAATACTGATAATGATAATATATATTATATAAATCGCATATGCGAGTGCTGTTCTACCATAGGCATCACGCCCTGTATGTCGCCCTCGTAGTTATTTTTTATATATATAACATATACATTATACATACGTCCTAATAAACTTTACTATAGTTAAATGCTAAATTTTTAATATTGAACGACTATACCTATGTAGGTGTTATGTTATAGCAGTGCAGAAGTGTGCACGCAACGAAATCGAATCGGCAACGTTGCGCGTAATCTGCAGTAGCGGTAGTTTCAAACAGACGAATAAAAAAAAATAAAATAATTTTCGCGTATAATTATATTCTGCACGTTTACGGTAGCTGTTGTCGCAGATAAAAATATATACTTTCGCCTTGCCGACGAACCAAGTCCACGCGTGGTGGTGGTGTTCTGCAGCAGATTATAAGAATCTACCTATGTAGTAGTCACTAGGTACCTACCTAATTAATAAGCTTTTAGATTTTTTTAACGCGCGCGCAAAGTGCAAACAAACTCGAATTAATTTTCCATCGTCCATAACGCCGCTCTTTCCGGTTTATAATAATATTATAATATAATGTAATGTTATACCAAGCCAATTCGAATATTTAATAGGCTAAAGCTTTGAAAATTCAAAATAATTCCATTGCGTGGGGCTATGCAAATGGGGCATGGACCAATTGCGCCTAAAACAAAATTTATATTTTAGGGTCAGTCTACCAATTGCGCCTCTTATATTTTACGGTTAGTACACCAATTGCGCTCTTTATATTTTACGGTCAATATACCAATTGCGCTTGTATTCAAATTAACCTAGCGGCTACCTTCAAATATAAAAATATTGTTGTTCGATCTAATTCCATCAACATCAACATAAAAACACCAAAATTCTTAAAAATTAAAAACGTATTTATTGATCAATAATTGATTACTGGTTATTATATTATATTTTATAACAGTATCGGGAATTGTATCGAACGATATTATTATTACGCACATATTTTGATTACGGAAGTATGCATTTGAGTGATGGACGAAAACAAGTTTTCATTATCATCGGATATATTTTATCAGGCTAATTGACAGCCTAATAAACTGTAATACTGTATATAGAATAACATTTTGATGATACCCAATATTTATGTCTTTTTAGTCGTTTAGTATTAGTTTGAGTTGTTTGAAGTTACAATATGGATCGTTTTAAACAAGCTCTTAGTGAAAAAGGTAAACCGTTATTAGTTCTCGATGAGTTTAAGTTTCGAAAATGCACCATCTCAAAAAATGGAATAAAATGGAGATGTACAGTTATATCGTGTACTTCGAATTTTTTAGGTTATGTAAGTGAAACGGTTACTTATAGGTCATGAGTTAAGTGCTGCCCTTAATTCATGTGCGGTAAGTAGTGCTAAGGTAATAAAATTAACAGAAATATTATAACCTATTTTACAGAAAAACCAAAAATAAGGAACTTCACATAGTTTGTTTTAAGAAATTACGGGTCGACATTTTTACAGTTGGCATAAATTATATTTCAGTCGCCAAATACTTGATCTCAACCCCCCGTAAAAATCGTATAACTCCGGCCGAGCATTTATTATATAATTATAACTGACTAATAAGTTTTCCTTAGGTAGTGTAAAATGTATAAGCGCAATTGGTCTATCGACCCTAAACATTTTAGAGCGCAATTGGTATATCAACCCTAAAATGTTTAGAGCGCAATTGGTATATGGAAAGGTAATTTTAAGCGCAATTGGTAAACTCCCATGCAGATGATAGACATATGTATGGTTTTTTTTTCTTCGTAGCTTCTTAGTTCTTATAATTATAATATACCTCTTATGCTATACCATATTATAATAATATGTAACATGAATTATTTATATAAAATAATATTATAATTTATACATTTAAAGAGAAATTGAATAGCATTATATACATATATAAATACGTGTATGTAAATATTATGTAGAACCTACTCTATTTTGTACAAAATATAAAAACAATATCTATATTACCATTGATTATGAAAATTTAGTATTCATAATCAATGCTATTACATATTTATAAAATTATTAATAAAATAAAGTTTTATATTTATTGAGTACACACTACTTTATACTACACGCCTAGCAATGTATGTAAGTTGACTCGTTGTGAATAGTTAAATCAACATTAAATTCTTAGTTAGAAAATAATAGATTTAACTGTAGATGAACTATAGTTCAAGTCAAATTAACAACAACATAAAGTAACTACATAGGTAGTCTAGTAATATGAATATAACAGTTAAAAAGTAGTTTATAATTATGTTGTTAAAAATCAACAACAACATTTTAATTTTGCAATTTGAACTACGAGTAAATGTATTGCTGTTACAAACGTAATTATAATTTACAGTTAATAATAATACTTGAATAATTACTTGTGCAGTAAATAATTAACTTTTTTCCGTGATATGAATAATCTGACTTCGGCAACCTAACCAAGTATTATAATATAGTATACGAGTATCTATTGTACTATTGCCAAAAACCGATATCCAAGTATACAATATCTAATTTATAATATTATGTTATAAATAATAATTGTCGATGCATTTGGTCAACCGATATTTACAGGCAATTTAAAATTATGTATATTATATAGACGAACATTTCGAAACTCGTGGGTAGAATGATTAAAAGAGTTATAGGCGTGCCGGATAAAAAAAAGTTAGGCGAGCCCGCACGCTGTCATATATCATTCGGGCCGCAGTCGCTCGCTGGTTTTCATATTATGTATAATATTATTATATTATAATATGTACAAACTAGACCGTCTGTTTTGTAGATGAAAAAAAAGCGTGGCATGTGCGCACATTTTATCTTTTGTATGACGTACTGCAGATTTACCGTAATAAGTGTAATACACACGTCCGATTTAACTGAATGTTATATAATATAATACGACTGTACGCTCACTATCACTAAAACTTGCTAGTCGCAAGTGGATTTCGATAGCCAAAGATGTCTGGTTTGTAGTTAAAAAATCCGAACGACATCATCAGCGTTGAGTTAAGTTCGCTATATGCTTACAACTACTTATATAATATTATTTGGTGTTGTTTTAAACGACGATATAATCGCGTTTAAAATGATTTTACTGTTATTTATTAAATTACATTTTCAGCGCAGTCAATCGCGACTGATGTTGGTACCGAAAAAGTGTAGTTTGTATAGTATTGTCTGTACTCGACAATCACTTGATTTTAAAGAAAAATGCAAACGAGTTTTCAACTTATACCTACGGTTAACGTTTTTGCTCGGCGATTGTAAACTGCGCCCAAGATACACATAAAATCATACATGTAAACTGCGCCCGAGTTTTTATCAAATGTAAAAAGGACAGTAAATGACATGTACCTAAACTGCGCCCGTATAATTTTTTAAAATTAAATAGCTATATTTTTACAAAATTAAACAAAATTACAATAATCTAAAATTACAGTCTTTAATTTATACTTAAGCCATATTATAATATAAATAATTAATAGAATAAAATTAAAAATTAAAAAAAATATATAATTTTTAAAAGTACATTATTAGGACAAAAAAACATTATGTTGATACATATTCATCAATTGGAGTTTTACCACTATTATATTAAATGTTGTAGCGTTTCGGGTTTTTTTCGTTTTAGAATTTTGGTATTTAAACTTTAAAGGGTTTATTTATATTATTTAATTTAATAAATATGTTTCTATTTGAATTTCTTTTAACTTTTCTAAGAACTTGAAAATATTTGAATGAGTTGTAGTAAAGCTAGAATTACATTGAATATGAAAAAGTACAGAATCATAGAGAATTTAATAAGTCAAAAGTTTTATATATTTTACAAACGGAGCACAGCTTAAGTTGTATCTTAACATGGATATTAACATATATAGATAACAATTCGGGTGCAGTTTACGTACGCCACCTCTTGAACCAACACCTTGTATATTGGCGGGCGTAGCTCCCGTTGTATTTTGGTGTTTTCCGATGGGTGATAATAAAACCAATGTATACATTCGATTTTGATATCAACCGCAAATGTTTAACGGTGCACGAGAAACCTTATGCGAATGCGTTTTCGTATATAATATAATATTTAGGTAGTCTTTTGCAATTGTTTTCTATATGCATTATTATTATAACGTACACTAGTTTTATTGGTTATTATTATGATGACATTTTCGTTTCACTATGTAAAAGTTTAAAAATTTAATTTAAGGTTTCTCATAATAATTGAAACCATTATCTTACAACAAAAATCTCGGAAATATAGTTACAATTTTTGTTTGAAGTTTAACTTTTGACAAAAATGGATATTTAAACGAAAAATAACAATAATGTTTCCACAGAATAGATTTTAGTTATTTTCTTGTAATACAAAAAATATTAATTTATGCTTTTTATTTTTCATATTATATTTACCTTCAAAAGAATTTTCAAAATATTTAGACTGTTTTAAGTTTTTATACACGCAATAATATTTTGACATAAATTCGTCCAACCCACTGAATTAAGAAAATACTTTAATAATAAACTATTCTAAAAAAATACCGGTTTTTTTTTTTTAAATTTTTGTTATACCATCACCCCATTACCTTCTAGTTTTTACAAAGTCGTAAACAGTTTGTTGTTGTTGTTGTTGTCGCTATATACAACATGGACGCTTAGCGTAGTATAGGTGCCTTCATATTATTATATACAGACATATACCGTGGTAGTTGACCTCTGGCCGCGTGTATACGCGCGCAACGCAATGTTTGTTGTCGGCGACGATGCCAGATGGTGGTCCGTTTAAGAACCGTAAAATATAATATTACGTGTTCAGTATTGTATATACAGCGCGCGACTATTGTAAATAAATATCTTATAACACGCGACTAGCATCTACGAACTTTCGTAACGTTCACGATGACGGGTTGTCTCGCGAGAGGAGACGACAATAATATAGAGACGTTAACGCAGCCGCTCCGTGTGGATTTCGCTAAATTTGATACGGTCGCAGTTTCGCACTGCTCGTCACATTATACGCTTACGACGACGGCGATGACACTTGTGGTTATGTGTGTGACGGCCATCACGATTCACGATATAATATATATTATATATTATAGTCATAAGTTTATATTATGTTATATATAATATACGTCGTGGTAGGTACTTGTGTGGTTGAAAACCGCCCGTTTTGATGTTATGTCAATGTGGTGATGGTCGGGTGTTGTCATTGCGTGTTGTTTTCGCTGTTTATTTTTTAACGCTCCAATTGATTCCTATATTTTTTTCGTCGTAAACATATTTGTTGTTATGTAGCAAGGACGAGTTCGTAAAAAATTGTTTTGTTTTTCGTCTGAGTCCGTATATATAAGTTTTTATTTTGCACTATTGTGTAAAATATACTACGTATCTACCAGTATTTTATTACAATACATTGTATATTAGACTGTTATTATAATAGTTATAGGATATTATTTTATAATATACGTAGTTGAAACGACTTTTTACTTAGTCCTTGAGTAGGGTGACTATAGGGGTGTTTTATTAGTTAATAGATCTGTAAGTCAATATTCACACAATTTTATAATTTTCTAAATTAATTTGAAAAACAAAAGTATTTTTTAATATTATTTAATCAGCCAAATCGTTAGCTTAAAAAAAGTATTCTGTTGAGTACAATTTCCAAAGAAAATTTGTTCGTTTGTGGTTATATTGGTATGCTTGAAAAATAAATTCCAATAATATAATAGTATAACAATAATAGTAATAACAACCGAACAATAAATATAATAAATAAACTTAAATAATAAAAACGATAACTGTGGTTGAGTGGGTATTATAATGGGCGCGCGCAGTGTTATATTTTTATTTGCTGATCGTTCGAGGGCAATCGTGGCCAATACGTAGGTAAGGTAGATTGTTGGTGCTTTGCGTTCGCAATAATATTATATTATTATGTCGCATGTCTCCCAATCTACTGGAGCTATCGCCTTACTGTGGGACGGCCATATACGGCAGTCGGTCGCCAAACACACGATAAACATAATATTTTGTAATGATTATTTCATATACAATAAACATATATATCCAATTACACGTTTTATCACGACACCGTCACCGCACACACACAGATGACGACACGATATCAACCATGTATTATAGATGATACCTACGCCCAACGGTGTCGCATATATATAGGATTTTATTGCCTGTATGGGTGGATCTTTAACCCCTGTTTTAAGAAATATTTTGTTTACACAATATTTGAAGTCATTAACCAACAAAGTTTTTGAAAAACATCGTATTTTTCTTTTACCTGATCGTTATTACTTTTTTGATGAACTGCACATATTACAATTTTAATTTCATATTCTACGAATATTTTTTTGCTGACAATTTCGTTCTACAAAAACCTAATTATAAACTGATATATTTTATGATTAGTTGTAACTTTATAAGTATTTAAAGTTTGGATGAGCGGAGTGAAGTGGAATGGCTCCCTCGGGTTTTCCGCAAAATATTTGTCCACTAATCCGCTCGTCTAAACTTTAAAAGTAATAAATTCTAAAAAAAAAAATTTCTTAGAATAATATTCTGCTCTGGAATATTATGAAATTAAATATGTATCCTTTCGCTCAAAAACATACTTTTCGAGAAAATTAGTGAGAATAACCTTTAAAAGAATCGCTATGTATATAATATATGTTCTATAGTAAATTGTGATATATATTATAATAAATTGTGACAATACGAATTTCGGGGGGACGAGGTGGCCGAGCGGTCTAACGCGTCGACTGCGGCGCTGGCAGTCGCGGGTTCGACTCCCGGCCACTGGGCGGCATTTTTCTTCGGGCAAGTCACGGTGTCCGGAGAACAAGTGCCGCCATCCCCCCACCCCGGGGCACGGCAGAAACCTACGGGTGCCCCATTAGAAATTCTGCCAAACACAACACACACGTGTACCAACCTACCCAATATAAAACCTACCAAACCTACCCAATATAAAACCTACAGTACCCTCCCCACACCCAATGGCCTATGTTGCCGCGGGTTACTCAATAAAAAAAAAAAAAAAAAAAAAAAAAAAAAAAATACGAATTTCGTCATAGTTGCGCCTACATGCAGGTACCTATTTTATTAAATCATTTGTTATTTAGTAATTAGATATTTTTCTGACTAGTTTATCAAATAAATAAATTTTGGCACATTGCACATAAGAAATTTAATGTCCGAATCTATTGGGGGGGGGGGGGGGGGGGGGATACCAAAACTTCATTTTACCAATTTTATACGTAAGAGATTTTTCGACGTTAATATTTTACTCTCGTCCCTCGACACACATATAAATAATATTAGTCTACATTATGAATTTTATTTAGTTTCTGCTTAGAAGTTTCAAAAATAAAATATAACCAACGCATTTGTTCCCATTTTCAGAATCTTGGGTGGACATCACGAGCTGCACATCACCAATATCTTTCCAGAGCGCCGACCGTGTTACTCCAGTGCCATTCATATCGTCCGGTGAAGAATATCTGAGACTGTTGAAAGAGGCACAAAGGGAGAGCAACTCTTCATCCAGAGTCTTGTCTAAAGAATCGTCCATAAAGGGCAGGTAATAATTGTAGCTCGTAATATTGTACACCATTATATTAATTTGTTTCAGTAGAATATATGTTATCTTTTCATTCTAACAGACTGCTTTATTCTTATTTTTCAGTCCAAAATCACCGCCAAACAGTCCAAACAATGAATTGGAAGACGATCTCAGGGGAGTGTATATAAATTATTCAAACAGAGTAAGTATTGTCAAATAGAACTTGGGAGTAAAATGTTTAATTATAGTTAATAATATGGAAGGAAATCTAATCTAATGATTAGAAGCTAAATATAATAGAAACTTTTAAAATATTGTAAAATTCACTTATATTATATTATTAAAATGTTGATTTAAAATTGTTTATTTGTAATGCCAAAATGATTCACTTTTATAATTAAGTCATGTGTGTTAATTAAATGATTCACAATTACTGCTAATTCAGATAATACAATGGCAACACCTTTATTTTTTTTTATCAAGTTACCATGTATAATAGACAATAGGTTTTAAGCGGTTTGTAGAATATAACATTTTCAGTTTATGATAATTTGAAATCTATTTCATATGCCAATAGGTTATCTACATTCTTTTAGATGGATAGTAATTGTTTAAGTTTCTAGATATTAACCCTGAATTGTACCTCTATCAATGATTAACTTGAACATATTGTATAAACTGCATTGTAAGACTGAAAAAAGTCCAAATGGTTTTAGTTTTAATTTAAAATAATAATTGGTTATAAAATATATAATAGTATATGTAATTGCTTTTACAGGGTGGAGAATTGTACAACTTGGATAAAAGTACTGATTGGATTTGGGATTGGAGTAGCCGACCAGATCAGGCACCTCCCAAGTAATTATATATAATCATATATAATATTACAAATAGGTTAAAGAAATCTGAAATTTTTATTATTTTTTAATTATTTAAGGTGTTTAAGTGGCAATATATACTTTTGTTCATACAATCATATATAAGTAGAAGAATTTTATATTTCCCCTGTTTGGTTATAGTGGTTAGAGTAATAACAAAGACAGTTAAATCGTTTAGAATATTAGGCACTTAATTTATATGTTAAAATGATAAATTTTATCAAAATATATCATATTTCATCTTTTGTACAATATATATTTATACATATACATTTAATTGTTCTTTTGAAAATGTGATCAAAAAAAAAATTCAATATATTTATAATATAATTAAAGATAATTAATTATTAAAAACTGACGTTAATTGGTTAGTAAATATACATAGGGTCATAAGTGTTTTCATATATTATTTTTATTTTAAAATTTTCCATTTTTTAATACATGGGATTTTGCACTAGAAGGCAGGCATTGTAGAAACTTTTGTATAATAAAAAAATTGGTGAATAAACTGTTAATATTTTTTGTAAATTGTATATTGCACCAAACAATAAAATCGGTAGATTAAATAGTAGACCTCTACGGTTTTTATTACAAAGTAGCTATTTGCATCCACTCACCATTTAAAAATTGTATATTTAATTTATGGTTAAAATCAGTGGCGTGTTTAGTAGGAGGTTTGGGAGGTCAATTGACCCTCCGCTCATTTGAATTAGTAATCGACTGGCCTCTCAAAATTAAAAATCCCAAACCTAGTAGGTAATCTAATTCCTCCTGGATTAATGTCATAATATTATGCTTTACGACTCGTAAATAATATTATGTAGTGCATAATAATAGTATAAATATAAATTATAATATTATTTTAAGTAATATTGTGGACTGTGGTACAATGGATTTGACGGTAGAAAGCAGTTTGATGAACCTAGATGTAAAAAAATAAAAACCAATTTTGGTGAAAGTACAGAAGTTCAGTCAATAAGTTCAGTTGATGAGCGATTTAGGATCAATACTTATTTTGTCATTTTAGATGCATTTACCAATGTTTTAAAATATCGCTTTGAAGATTTTTCTAGTATTGTAAGAAAATTTGAAATCCTTGATCCAAAAAAATCTTTTGAAGGTAGACCCAGTAATGAAATTTTAGTTGAACCCCTTATAGAACTTTCTACATTTTATCAAGTAGATGTTGAACAAGAAAATCTTATTTTGGAGTACAAGTCGTTTTGTTCTATTTATAACCAATTAATTGCAGAAATAAAAAATAAAAAAGTATTTGACAACAATATGTTAAAATTCATGATAGAAAATGATATGATTTCTTCATATCCAAATTTATCAACATTGTATAAAATATATTATACTCTGCCTATAAGTAGTGCAACTGCAGAAAGGTCATTTAGTAGGTTGAAGCTTATAAAAACATACCTCCGTTCTACAATTGCTGAGGATAGGTTGTCTAACTTGGCGGTTTTAAGCATAGAAAGAAATGTTGCTGAAGATATGGATTACAACAATGTTATTGAAACATTTGCCAAAATGAAGAAAAGAAGAAAAACTTTTTAGATGCTCTGAATTAAAATTTGTAAAAAACGTATTCTATAGAAGAAAATAAAGGTACCGATTTATTTGTTCAACTGTTATTTCTTTAAAAAAAAAGTGTTATCAGTAGTTAATGCTTTAATATATTATTAATGGTTTTAAAAATTTCATAATTTATTATGAAGGTCTTTAAATAATTACCATTTTAAGGTAGTTAGAATTATAGAAGACGTAGAATTATTTACATTTTAAAATTGATAACCTTTTGTATCATTTATTTATATTGTTTTTCACAAAAAAACACGTATGAGTAGGTATAACATATTTTTTATTTAAAGCACTAAGTCATGATTCGAGTTAAAGAGGTATGAGGACATTTTTGTTTAAATAAATATAACTTACTTTTAAAAAAGTTGCGTGACCTCTAAAAAAGGATGGCCTCTACAAAATGTCTCTGACCCACCGTTTTAAATTCCTAGACACGCCACTGGTTAAAATTATCATATAATAATAATAATATATAAAATCAAATAGTCATTCATTTTTTGAATTTTTAATAATTACTTATTTTTTTCCCCGTAGAAACTGGAAATTCATTCATCCCAAGAAGAAGACATACAGTATGCGCAACGCCAAGGTCGGCAAAGACGGCCTCTTTTCCAAAGAAGTTTTGTACACTTTGTTCCTGACCAATATTTTGTCCATACTGCTGGGAGCTGGCGTTGGGTAATTTATTATAATATTATAATTTTTGTAGTATCATTAAATTTATAAAAACAATTTATATTTAGTGCCTGGCTATGTAAACGAGGCGGTATTATGATGTCCAGAGTGGTTTTGGAATGATCAATCTGTGGAACGTAACATTATATGAACATGCACAAAAAAAACAAGAATAAATGGTGTCAATTCATTGTCTTTTTTAAGTCTGAAATTCAAAAATGCATGTTACATTATTTTCAAAAACATATTCCTTTTTGTAATATTATATTTATGATGTAGCTTAAGTTTTTATAATATTTAAGATGGTTATTATTAATTTGACACATTAGATTTGGAAATATGTCTAATATTTACTATTATAATATACAATTTAATGAACAAAAAGTTCTCGGATACATTTTGTTAGGTACTCTTGATTATATTGATCCTTTTAATTTTTTTAAATTTCTCTTACTATCAATATAAACTTAAAAAGTTAGTACCTCTGGCTTCTGGTCAAATTAAAAGTCATACATGTACATACTCAAAAAATTTTATATTATTATTGTTGTTAAATATAACAATCACAAAAATAAAAATAATAGACTTTATTCTTATATAAATCTTATTGAACAATTTATGTTTCTCTTAATAAACTAAAATTTTAAATTATTAATCAAACCAATAAGCTTTAAACTCTGAGGAAAAAATAAGGAGGGGACCATCATTTTTTAATTAAATCAAACAAAAGGTATAAATACAAACTTATACCAACTATGTGAGAATATAATTTTAGTACCGTTGTGATAAGTCTGTTCGATTTTTTTTTTATTGTTTATTATAATTTTTTTTTATATAAAATATATATATTATCTTCTTTATGATATTTTGTTTATATCAAACTTAAATGAACCCAATTTTGTTTGTATGTTTTATAATAATTAAGTTAGATTTTCTATTTTACATTAGCCAGTACACTTCATTGTCGGCAGTGTGTCACTTTGTAAGGTAACCTCATGTGAAACGAGGACCTGGCTCATCCTTTTGTGTTACCCAAATGACAAGCTTATTTTGTGGTTATTAAATACTTTTTTATTATTAGTTAGTAGCTTAATGTAACATTAAGTTAATATAGATAACAGCTTAAAAATAAAAAAATTAACCTTGTGTAACGTATTTACCTATCACATTTTTTAAAGATATTTTTAATATATTATTTACATATTAATTGTAAAATTATATTACATGTATGGTTTTTTTTTTTTCAATAAACATGAAAATATCTATTCCTTGTTTTTTTCTTAAAGTTATTTTCTTATGTTATTTTAAATACTTTACATATTATTTTATTTTATATTTTAATTTCAACTATTTTTAATCTGTTCAATTTTGTTATGTGTTTTTAAGTTTTTTGTTACAAACAAATTGTAAGTTCTAATAGTAGTTTTAAACATAAATATTCTTTAAACGCTACATGGGTAATCTGGTATGGAACCAGCTTCCATGTTGATGTTTTCTTCCCTCCAATTAATTCAATATGCATATTACCATAGTTATGAATCATTAAATTTAACTTAATAAAAATGCTACGGATAAAACTGTTTTAAGCTTAAAAAAGAATAAAAAATATTTTGTTTTAATAAAAGAAGGATCTTTCTTGTAGATATATTATCGATTGTACTACTATAAAAGTACAACTATACTCTATACCAGCGGTTATTAACCTTTTGTAAATCACGGACTCCTGATGAAAGATTTCTAGAAATCGCGAACCCCCTTACCAAATTTTTTTCGAATACCTTTTTTTTTACAAAACATCTCATGTTATCATAACCAAAATTATAATAATTATTTTATGACAAATTACACAAGTAGACATAACAAAACATACACATTTATAATTATTTTATTACAATTAATTTTTTATAAATTTATAATATAAAACCATAATTGAGTATGATCGATTAACTGCACTTATAAAAAAAAAAAAAATTATAGGTATGAACAAGAAAAACTGATTATACTTAATATAATAAATATTAATAATACAATTATTTGGTGTAGAATCTACATATTATATATGAAAAAAAAATAATAATCCATCAATATTGTAATAATGCATTCATGTCACTTATTGACGTATGTTATGTGTTAAGGCTGCCGCGGACCTCCGACATGAGTATCGCGGACCACAGGTTAAGAACCGCTGCTCTATACTATTGACTATTGAGGGAAGGGTTGATTGATATTCTAGTTACGAAGGTGGTCACTTGTATAGTTACTTGTTTAGCTTTTATTAACCATCAAATGTCATGATAAGTGTTGTGGTATTAGGTTTAGTAGACCATTCATAGCAAACAATAGTAGTTTCTTAAACTTTCTGATGAAGTCCTTACATAGGAATGAAAAACACAATATGTTAAATGTTAGATTTACAGAGCATGAAGTTGTCTTGCAAACCTACATCATAGCTAGTGTTAGAATCCATATTAAGAGATTATCCACAAGATGTTTAAAATACTTAATAATATAACAATAGATATTTTACTATACTCATTGATGGATAACATGCCAACATAGTTTATATGTGCTGTACTGCTACGTTACTAACATGCAATCTCCTATTGTAAATCTGTAATTATTTTCAATATTGTTTTATTAATTGAGATGAAAATTATCTAAAATTGTAGGTTTGTATAATAATTTCAGCCTTTGTTATAAAAACTGAACATTTTATTGGGATTATCTACGCAAATATATATCTTAATATCATTGAAATGTTTTGAAAAATACCTGTTGGTAATTGACTTGTATGTAGAAGGTTTTTGATATTTAATTAAATTGGTAAAATCAAGTCTGGGCACAAATGAGTTAAAAGGTTAAATTTAAGTTAATTTTAACTTTTAACTTAACTTTTTTACATTCAATTTTCATTAACTTAATTTTTAGTGATATAAACTTAATAAATAATGAGTTGGGTACTTTTAATCAAATCCAAATTACATTAATTTATAAATAATTAAATAATAAATATAATACAATATTATTAATGATGATAAAGATACTATATGTTGAAATCGAAGCACTCTTTCTGGTAGAAATTTTGTTTACAGGATGAAAAAAAAAACGTAAAACCACTAGCTTCCTCGCCCCGTTCAGAATCTAAAATTAAAAAACTTAATTTAATTTAACTATTTTTCCATTAACCAGAATTTTTCAACAAAAGTAACTTAATTAAATACATACATACAATATACCGTAGTAGTGTAGTACCGTACCATACTGTGGCATAATGGCGTATTTTAATAATAATAATATTAATAATGCGTAATAGGTTATAACATGCTTATATAAATAAATACTAATAATATAATATAGGTAACAATCGTACAAATGTACAATTCTCAAGAACATGTAAAATATTTTCTTCAAAATGGTAATGGTTTTATAATAAAAAAAAAATATCTTAACATAAGTTAATTGTAAATTTTCATATAACTTTTAACATAACTGGGTTAAAAAAAATAGGATAACTATTAACTTGAAACTTTTTAAAATTTTGTCCATCAACTTAACTTTACTCAATTAAAAATTATCATTAACTTGCCCAGACTTGGGTAGAGCTATACAACATAATAAACATATAATTATATGGGTAAACAATAATTTTACAATTTGACACGTTCCAATAGCGAACATTTTCTTGGGAACAAACATTATAAACTTTCTCCAATCCAAACCCTCTGAATAGCAGACACCTCCGAATAACGACACAATTTTATCGACCGAGAGTGTCCGGTATTTGGAGGGTTCACTGTAATGCATTAATATACTTTATACTCAATCAGGGAGAAAGTACCACGATTATTCGCTCGTGAGTGCCTAGTGCCTACCTCCATCCACTGAATACAATGTGGACCTCTAAAATTGAGTGTTGCGGGTGCCCTCCTTTTCGGTGGTCCATATTGAATGCAATGCTCTCAATCGTTTTTTTTTTATCTAACCGTGTTTTCACGTTGCTCAAATGTGTTGTCGGTGTACTATGGTGTACGAATTACTTAATATTATACTTATTCAATTGAATTTGTTTCTACCAATATTTTATAAAAAAAAATAGCATTTTCAATCGACTTTTTTTTACTTTATCAACCTAGTTAAAGACAAAAAAAAAAGCAAAATTTTAATTTGTCAGGTGTGGGGTTCGAACCCACGCTCCCGTTTGGGAACCAGAGCTTAAATCTGGCGCCTTAGACCGCTCGGCCAACCTGACCATACGCCTCGAGGCATAAAACACCAATGTTGTATCAATATGTTTAGTTTCTGAGCGGAGCCGGAAGTGATGAATATATTGATTTTACAATGATGTGTTTTTTTTTTGTGTGAGTGTGTACAATATAAGTAGTCGAAATAATGCTTCGCGATTTTCAACTTCAGTATCTTGTTCGGCGGGACAGTGAATCTAGTTGGTTCATTCAGGAGGTTAAAATTCCTAGTAATTTTGAAAAGCGCCGGGAAAAACAAAAAAACAAACTATGGAAAAACGGATATTTTTACGCAAATTCGGTTAGAAAAAGGTGGATAAGTGGATGTCGCTCTGCTGTACAGTAGGTTACAAGTGGGTCACTGTAATGGATGGTGTTAAATTTGAATTCAATGATATAATATCATTGTATAAGAAAAACGATTCTGAGCGAAAACGGTCAGTCAGCCTATGATTTTACCAAGTATATTAATTGATGATATTATTGTGAATAAAGTAATTTATATAATAACCTATTTACGTCGAGCCTTGTTTTAAATTTTCAATCCTTAGCCATAAAAGTTAAACATTTTATAAATTTTTAACCACAAAATAATTAATAAATTATAAATTTGATAAATGTTGTCAAAATTTGAACTTTAAATGCTTATTAAAAAAAATTGTGCCTATGTATTTTTAATATTTTTCAACTGCTATTAGAACGATATATCAGGAGCCTTATATTAAATTTTCACGCTTTTTTACCCAACAAATAAAAATTTATTGATATTTATAGAAAAAAAAACTAAAAAAATTGAAAACTGACAACGTCCGTAAACAGCTCAAAAAGAGTCAAAATATTTTCAACATTTTATGGTGTATAGAAAATGCTAATATAAACATTCAGTGAAATTTTCAAGTATCTACAGTCATTCGTTTTTTAATTACAATAAAATAAGAAAATTGTTACATGAGAAATCGAGTAAATATCAAATGTTGTAAAAATTTAAATTTCAGACGCTCATAAAAATTTAATTTAAGTTTCTTCTAGGCATTTTTTTTTTGATAAAGGTAGACAAACTTATGAGTAATCTTATATTACATTTTCAAATCTTAGATTTAAAAAGAAAAATTTTTATGAATTCTCATCAAAATAATTTGCTATTTTTCGTGATTTTTCCGTATTTTGTCAAAATTTGAACTTTAAATGCTTATAATTAAAAACTGTGACTAAGGATTTTTAATTTTTTTCATCTGCCTTTGAAACAATAACCTAGGAGCCTTCTATTAAATTTTCAAGCTTTTTTACTCAACAGATAAAATTTTATTGATATTTATAGAAAAAAAAACTAAAAAAATTGAAAACTGACAATGGCCGTAAACAGCTCAAAAAGAGTCAAAATATTTTCAAAATTTTATGGTGTATAGAAAATGCTAATATAAATATTCAGTCAAAATTTCATGTCCCTACGGTCATTTGTTTTAGAGTTACACCAAAAACCAAAATCGATTTTCTCGAAAACAGATTTTGCGTAAAAATTCCCGTTTTTTCCTTAATTTTTCTTTTGTTTTTCACGTCGCTTTTGAAAACTACTGGGAAATTTTTACTTTTGACCCCCCAAAGTACCAACTAGATTCACTTTCCTATCAGAAAAGTTACTATTGAAGAAAATCCAAGCACATTTACTGTCCTAAAAGGTGATGACAGACACAAAAATAAAAAAAAATAAAAAAAAAACACACATCATTGTAGAATCAATACATTCATCGCTTCGCTCAGAATCTATAATGTGTCTGTCATCACGTTTTAGGACAGTAAAAGTGCTTGGATTTACTTCAATAGTAACTTTTCTGATAGGAAAGTGAATCTAGTAGGTACTTTGGGGGGTCAAAAGTAAAAATTTCCCAGTAGTTTTCACAAGCGACGTGGAAAACAAAAGAAAAATTAAGGAAAAACGGGAATTTTTACACAATCTGTTTTCGAGAAAATCGATTTTGGTTTTTGGTGTAACTCTAAAACAAATGACCGTAGAGGCATGAAATTTTGACTGAATGTTTATATTAGCATTTTCTATACACCATAAAATTTACAAAATATTTTGACTCTTTTTGAGCTGTTTACGGCCATTGTCAGTTTTCAATTTTTTTAGTTTTTTTTTCTATAAATATCAATAAAAATTTATCTGTTGAGTAAAAAAGCTTGAAAATTTAATAGAAGGCTCCTAGGTTATTGTTTCAAAGGCAGATGAAAAAAATTAAAAATCCTTAGTCACAGTTTTTATTTATAAGCATTTAAAGTTCAAATTTTGACAAAATACGGAAAAATCACGAAAAATAGCAAATTATTTTGAGTTGAGAATTCATAAAAATTTTTCTTTTTAAATCTAAGATTTGAAAATGTAATATAAGATTACTCATAAGTTTGTCTACCTTTATCAAAAAAAAAAAATGTCTAGAAGAAACTTAAATTAAATTTTTATGAGCGTCTTAAATTTATATTTTTACAACATTTGATATTTACTCGATTACTCATGTAACAATTTTCTTATTTTATTGTAATTAAAAAACGAATGACTGTAGATACTTGAAAATTTTACTGAATGTTTATATTAGCATTTTCTACGACGTTTTTTTACGGACGTTGTCAGTTTTCAATTTTTTTAGTTTTTTTTCTATAAATATCAATAAATTTTTATTTGTTGGGTAAAAAAGCGTGAAAATTTAATATAAGGCTCCTGATATATCGTTCTAATAGCAGTTGAAAAATATTAAAAATACATAGGCACAGTTTTTTTTTATAAGGATTTAAAGTTCGAATTGTATCAAAATATATCAAATTTAAAATTTAATAATTATTTTGTAGTAAGGATTGAAAATTTAAAACAAGGCTCCACGTAAATAGGTTATATAATATAAATTACTTTATTCACAATAATATCATCAAATATACTTGGTAAAATCATAGGCTGACTGACCGTTTTCGCTCAGAATCGTTTTTCTTATACAATGATATTGTATCATTGAATTCAAATTTAACACCATCCATTACAGTGATCAACTTGTAACCTACTGTACAGCAGAGCGACATCCACTTATCCACCTTTTTTGTTTTAGATTTGAATTTTATATTTTGGTTATAACCTTAATTATAAGACTTTTCCACTAATCTTCTATCCGATACCTATTTAGGAGGGGGGGGTTGATAGGGTGTATTATATCGAAAAAAATGACTACGGGAATAACTCTCAAGCTTTGTAGAATTGTGAGATTTTAATGACTATTTTTTTATCTGAAAGAAGAAGACTTCCTACAGCCCGCATCGATCTCTGATCTTGTATTTTATTTCAAATAATTGTATTAAAAAATTTGTAAAAAAATGCTTTTTATCTTGTATTTTCTTAGATATATTATTAAGTTTGAGAATAAAATATTGAAAAACAGAAATCGATGTGGGCTGTAGAATATTTCCCTCTAGCAATTAAAAAAATAATTATGAAATTTGGTATTTTACAAGGCGGTATCGTTATTCCCGCAGAGTGTATTTTTGAGGAAAAAATGGCATCGGCACCGAGCGCCTTAAGATCCTACGACTAATTATAATGAATGCATTGTGTATTCTTTAATTTTTAATGATTAATCTTACTTATATTTTATTGGAACAGATGCATGATTTATTTGTATTGAATATAATACATTTTTTTTGTAATATTTTGTAAACATATTACTTCAGTATATTGTTCGATGGGACAGTGAATCTAGTTGGTGCATTCGGGAGGACGAGAGGTCAACATTTAAAATTCTCGATAGTTTTCAAAAGCGCAGGGCAAACAAAATAAAAATTAAGGAAAAACGGGAATTTTCGACTTTGGCTTTTAGTGTAACTCTGTAACACCGTGGATAAATGAAATCTTCACAGAATGGTTTATATTACCATTTTGTATGCACGATAAAATTTTCAAAATATTTTGACTTGTTTTGAGCTGTTTATACGGACATATTTAGTTTTCAATTTTTTTTAGTTTTTTTCCTATAAATATCAATAAAATAGTATTCGTTCCGTCAAAATGCTTGAAAAATTAATACAAGGCTTCCTGGGATCCCGATATATTGTTACAATGACAGTTGAAAAATATTAAAAATACATAGCCACAATCAAAAAAAAATATCTCTAAGAAAGTTAAATTAAATTTTTATGAGCGTTTGAAGTTCAAATTTTTACAACATTGGATATTCACTCGATTTCTCAAGTTGCGAATTTCTTATTTTGATGTAATTAAAAAACGAATGACCGTAGGTATACACTTGAAATTTATATCATATTATGTTTATTTTATCAATTCCTATTTTAATAAAATAGTCGTAATTTTATAATATTAATTCAACTTTCAACTTACTGGCTACCGTATTAATAATAAGCAATAACAATATAAATATAATATAAAATATCCACACTGACAAACCGTCACCACTCTGAATCATATTTTGTAAACAATGACATTATATGATTGGATTCAAATTTAACAACATCCTTTACACCACTTGTAATACAGCAGAGCGTCACCCACTTGCCCACCTTTTTAATATTGATAATAATGATGAATTTTTGTTTGATATTAAAGTACCCTTGTTCTTTATGTTTAATATAATATTTTTAATTATTCAACAATAAATAATAACATAATGTCTTAATTAATTTTACAATGACTATTTATTATAAACTTATAGTAAATAGGTATAATTTTTTTGTGTTTGTTTGTTAAAAGTGTTAAACAATTAATAATCTGAATTCGTAAATTTTTCACAGTGGATTTAAGCAAACTATTAATATTGGTGTTCAACTAAAGAAAGAAATAATTTTTTTTAAAGCTCAAATCATTATGACACGTTTTACTGTTTGAGAGTATGACACAAATACATAGCATTAATGATCAAACAACAAATAATATTAGAAATTAATATTTTTTGCTACCTACCATCAACTAATCGTTAACATTATGTTATATAGAGCCGAAGTTATAAAAAAAACACAAATTCTAAATAGTAAAGAAAGTATTTATAAACAGTTTATATACATTCCTATTTCCAAGAAAACAATAACAATGAAAATACATTTCTAAAATATATATATCTTTTTACATTTTCAAATTGTTATCGTCAATTTACAAAATATCAATAATTACCATTAAAATATTAAGACATTCAAATCCAAATGTGGAATGCCACTATTAATTATGATACTGAAATGGTGTTACAGTATAATTATATTATTATTTATTATACGTTGTGGTTGTGACTTTAAAAATTGGAATGGGGTAAAATAAAATGCCTACAGCTCATAGGCAGATTAATTGCAAAAAAATAATTAAAAAACACATAACAATACAAAACTAATATGGAAAATAATATTTTTTGTAAAGAATTAAAAATTATTTAAAAAAAATAATAATAATATAAATATAAATTGTGTTAGTAAAGAAAAACGGATAGAATATTATTATGTTATACCTAAGGCGTGAAGGTATTGGCTATTTTGTGAGGGAAGACGGAGTTGGAAACATAATATTATTATGATAAAATATAGGTATAGGCGGTTAAATGACAGTAACCGAGAGCCTTATTTCGAGGTCTGGTAAATTCGTCGGTTGTACAAAATACACTTATTATATTATTATCTATTGCTCTGAATAAAACCAACGGCGGCGTGATCGTACCTCGTTATATTATATAATAATTTAATATAATCGTTGTACGATACAATAATCATATCGACCTGACGGGGTCGATCGCGCAACCGTCGATTTAATTGTTGTCACATCATCGGCGAACATCGCCTGCGCCGGTCTACCCGAACAGCTTCTCGAAACACGAATGGCAGTACGGTTTCTCGTTTTGTTCTTTAAACGTTCCCTTGTTGAGCTGTTTCAGGCAAAAGGCGCACACGAAATGCTCCGGGTGGAACTTCTTGAACATGGCTGTGATGCAACGGCCCGCGATCGGTTTGTGGCATCCGGCGCACAGCGACCCGCGCTTAGCGTGATAGTGCGTCTCGCAGTAGGGCTGGCTCTCGTGGTCGAAGAACTGGCCACTGACGAAAGGCATACGACAGTCCTGCGAACACACACCCACCAAGGTCAGAACATAATATAATATAATGTGGGTAAGTGGGTGGGTAGATATAGCAGGTAGATCATAAATCATCGCGATAGCGCAACGGTTTATGATGGAAAACGATCATTTGTCACCAGGCACGGATCCAGAACACTGATCTGGGGGGGGGGGGGGGGGAGAACAATTTTGTTATAACCCAAATACGATACACGCATTAATTACAGTATTTATAGTCAATGGTAGTATCCAGTAGTGCTCTAATATTTTAATGTCTTGGATGCCTTGGATCTGTCCCTGGTTGTGACCCCGCTGCACCACGACTCGAGAATAATGCCTGTCATCATCGATTCCGTTTCGGTTAATTAAACTGCAGGCAACAAGTAGGATGGATATAAGTATATCTACATAATAAGATGAGCATATAGACAGTGGCGTAGCCACGTAACCGGGGGAGAGGACTGCGGCCTGGAGCCATCCCTAAAATTTCAGGAAAATTTACAAATGCTTTCAGTGGTCTGTGTATACCTATTCTGTATAAGACGTAACCATATTATACTGTATGAATATTTTGTTGCAAAAGTCTAAAATTATATATATACCCATGACCCATGTATATATGAGCATGCCAAACTCAAGAGGCATTTCTATGCATAATTAAACCTCACCTTATGTATTAAAAATTATCACCCCCCTCCTCCCCCAAACCCGAGCATAATCTTTGCTACCGACTATATTATATATAATAATATTATTATAGGAAATTCGATGCTTGCAAAAAGAGCGACCACGGTAGATGGTGTATTTATCAATTGAGCGACGGGGAATTCGATTCGAAAAGAACTGAGTCATTTCAGCTGGCATTATGATGAGCGCATATCTATATGTACAATTTTAAAGTATTTTCCATTGTTTATATATCTATCTATATAAATAAAAATTTAATGTTGTTTGTAAGTCTCGCTAAAACTCGAGAACGGCTGGACCGATTTAGCTCAATATAATACGACTACTTTAAGAAACCATCTAATTACTGTTCGTCCAATCCGTATAACTAAACTCAGATATATATTATACAGATATATACGTTTAGCCGTATAGGCCAAGGCCGTCCACAACGTGCTTGGAACTGTTTTTTTTTTACCGACCGAGGGTTGATCTTCTAAGAACAAATTATATTATATCTGTAGTTATTGACTGAATGTTTTATTCACAGAAACGAATGTTTTTTGGCCTTGAGAATATATATTATTTTTATAAATCTCGATATGCGCTCACACGCATCCATTACGACGAAACGACGTAAATTTGGCAGCGTTAATTTTTTTTTGCAGTGGGGGTGCAGGGTGGTGGTAGGGAGAACAAATATACCACTGTAGTTATAATATTATGCTCGAGGACACCGTTGATGACTTCACATTATTCCGATCGTGTGGCAAGTTAAAATTTTCAACCACAACAAATGAACATTTTCCATAATAATAATAATAATAGGTATAAATGTTGTTTATTTAACATGCAACAAAGTAAATTATTAACTATATATTATATTTTTTTTTGGTTTTACAATAGTAGGTATATAAATTATAAATGTGACATATCATTATATTATGCGGACGAGTCGCAATGAAACGTTCTACGTTGATATATTATAATATTATATGTAACATCATCGTAGATACAAATATTAAAGTATATAGTATCTATATATACATATAGTATTATAGTGTATGGGCATTCAATCCTCCTCATCGACACCGACGCATTTCGCACACGCTGGTTTTCCCTCGATGGCGTAAAAAGATTTGCCAGTGACCGGCTGCTTGCAATCCTATAATGCACAAAATGTCGCGGCCGATTGTGAGACAGCTGTGTTTAGACCACCACCGCCGCCAAAGCAGAAGCAGTCGGATACGCGATGTTAGAATATAGAATGACAGACATCGTATTGTTACGAGCGAAATCCAAATCGTTACGACATTATAATAATATATTATATTATTATATACTTATGTCGCGAATTTTCATAAAAATTTTTTATTTTAAAGCATGTAACTCAATAGTGGCAACACATAAAATGATTAAAATGCTAAAACGACGACATTCAATATAATTTCGTACCTATAGGTATATATTATATATTAATTAGAGTTAAGATGTTTATGACTTTTATACATTTTTTCTATTAGTCGTGCACATTGCAGATTATACTATAATCCGTGGTTTGGTAAGACATTGTAGCATGTTTATTTAGTTTTAGCATCACTATTTTCCATTTCTTTTGGGTTTTAACGAAATTTTTCCTATATAATAGGTCTCAAATTTTAGTTTTCAAAAAAAACCTTACTCAAGTAGTAAAAAAATAATATAGTATTATACAAATTAATAGTTTAAAGGTTTGGTATTTATTATTAAAAATGTATAGGTAGTAGTATGTATTTTTTTGAAGGAATAATACAGTTCATTAAATGTTATAATGCCATATACTTGATTGTTTCAAGGGCATGCTATGATAATTTTGGGCATATTTGCATGCTTTTTTTTTAGAGTTTTTGAGGTCATAAATATCTTAACCCTAAATATATTACTTGTGTTAGGTTTTAACAAGCGAATATTATATATCCATACAATAAGCGGCCATCCTAAAATAATAGAAGCACAGTGGTATCCCATGGAATTGTTGTATTCATTCACGCTGCTCTCGTACTCGATTTTATTCAAAACACGCCCCGCCGCCCCTCACTCAAACCCTCCCCATAGGTGAACAATGTGTTATCGAGAAAATTTCCCCTATTGGCATTTTTTTTATTGTTATTACGATTGACTACGGTCTAGGGCAGGGTCAAACCGCGGTGGTTATTTCTTTGTGATATTCGCCGATCACTCCACGTACTGTCTTCAAGCGTTGTTCACCCATCCTCATTGGTAGAATATAATATTATTATACATAATCATGTAAATATGTAATATTTTATTTTTTCGGGTAATTGAACGGTCAATATGAAATTATGAGAACCACGAGTACGGGGTGGTGGGATGCGTCGACAGCATTGTTTCTGACATAGTGACATAACTATATTTGTTTTATCGTGGTTACTATAATATACTATATCATTATGTCACGTGCACACCTACGACGACGACGACGACGATGACGATTGGATACGTTATACAATAGTTTGAATTCGTCCGCCGTCGTACATAGATCGCGCAACGATATATTATAATTTATAATAATAGCCGCGGATACATTATGAAGCTCACACTGGTCCAATGCCAGGCGCTGAGGCGCGATCATATATTATACACATATAGAGTGAAAATATTATACTCGCATCCTTGTATCATAGAGCTATGTAGCGACCTACAAAAACAAAAAACAAACAACAAAAAAAGTACCGTCGGCTAAAAATACACACGCCCGCACATCCGTGGAAAATATTATAGTATTACATTTATATACAATAGTAATACCTACGTGTAGAAAAACCAAAACGTAAAATATTATTTTATTAATTGTATCGTTACATCACTCATATTATTATTATTTATTGTCATTAGAAACGCTGTGTCTTACCCGGCAGACGAAGCAGCTGGAATGCCATTGAGTGGACAGGGCCGACACGTAGTTCTCCATTATGGGCCGGGTGCATCCTCCGCACTTGGGCGCGAACATGTCGAAGTAATCGTCTTTGCAATATGGACGACCTTCGCGCTCGTGGAATCCTTCCTCGCCGAACTGTTTTCCGCACTGGGCGCAGAAAAAGTGTTCCGTGTGCCAGGTCTTCTCTAGGGCCGTCACACATTTCTGAAAACCGCGGGAAAAAAAAACCCAAATAAAAATCCTTAGTTGAATATTTTAAATTGTATTTTCAAAAAGTACATAGACCAGCCGATTAAACAAACGCTGTGGTAAACGGTAAACATCGTCGAATAAGCAGCGAAAAAACTGTTGTGCGAACGAAAAATGGGGTTTTATTAAAATGTGCCCATTTAACGAAAATGTTTAAACATATTCCCTAGAATCGATGTTTTTTATGAATAAACGACGAAGTGTACAATACGCGCGTGTGGGTGGGTCGTGGGTGCAGTATACAATAACATATCAAACACGCCTAATCCGTCAACAACCTGATAGGGCGTGGTTAACCATTTCAGCACTTTTTTCACTTTCAAAAGGACTGCAAGCGGATTTCTCGAAGCAAACTTTCTACGGCACGCACAATTTTAGCGACTGTTACTATAATATATACGAAGGCCCGAATACAAATTTAAAATCACGACAATCATAGTCCCCCAACAGTCCACACCACCCACAAATATGCACAGTGCACGGGACGGGGCTGAAAAAACAGTTTTCGAAGCCACTGTGCTTACGTCGAGTATGGGTCCGTTGCAGTACGCGCATCTGGGCGAGAACAGGTTGTGGTAGTCCGGTTCGCAGTACGGCCGGCCTTCGCGTTCGAAAAAATTGCGAGTGCCCAACTCCTGGGAACAGTGGTTGCACGTGAAGTGTTCCGGGTGCCAGGTTTTGCCCAACGCCGTGATCACCTGCCCGACGATGGCCTTGTCGCATGCAGTGCAGCATCCCTTCTGCGTCGTGTTCACGCCCTGTCTGTTCATCTCGGCCGTGAGGCTGCCGAGCATGCAGTCTAAACGTGGCGCCGCCGAGTCTACCGATTCGGTTGCGTAGCTAGCCCGCACCGGACTGGACACCTGTAGAGAAACAAGGAAACGGAACAGAGCTATTAGTAAATTACAGAATATTTTTATTATTAACAATATGATATTGTCTGCTGCGGTTTAAAATATTAAACATCTTTGAACGATAACTGTTTTTGTTAAAAAAAAAAGGTAGGCTTTTTCGACATAATGCAATCATATACTGCTGTTAAAAGAATCACCATAGTATTATATACAAGGTTATTCGAAATTATTCATCTATAGCTTGGAACCTGGCCTCCTGCTATATCCGTGTATCTATACTTGTTTTTGCAGATGTGATAAAGATACTGTGTACCTAACCATTAGTATGAATCACAGAGAAACTAAAAATTGGTGGAGATTGTTACAACGGATATGGCAAGCATGTGATGCATTTGAATAAGGATTACATGTCGTTCGTGTAACTAAAGGAAGTCATAATATAGAACATTTAATTCCAAGTAAGTACCATAAACAAAATTTGAAATATTTTTCTTTTTTATCTAAAATTATCACTGTAAACCAAAAAACTTAAAATATATAAACATTTTAAACCGGATGAATCATTTTAAATAACCACGTGTACCTGTTATGCGGGGTATACGACACTCGGACGGAGTAGTATTTTATAATACTGCGTTTGACTGTATTTTTCTTCGAGATTATAATCAAAACTTTTTTAATAATACGACGCGTATAAAAACCGAAATATGATAATCGTCGACGTTGCTGCTGCAGTTTTTGTTGTTGTTGTTGTTACTATTATCACTATATAACCAACGATAAAGTCACTGACAGAATTGTTTGGATTTGTGAAGCGTCGGCGGTCCACGGCTTCGGTATATAAAACGCGAGTTGTTTTGCCCACGGCTGCCAAACCCCGCCCGCGGCTACACCGCGCTAGAAGGGACGAGAATTTCCCGTCTCGTTAAAAAAGTTATTTCTGGAAACTGCCAATAATGGGTAAAACAACAGCAAAAAGCTGGTCTGCACAAGGCACTAATGTTCCCTTTCTACCGTTGAGGCATTGAAAATAAAATAGCTAGGAGGACCGCGCGCGACAGTGACCAATCGCCGACGGACTCATACGTGTTGGCAACCGTCCTGCTGTGGCGGCGATGATCTGTATTATAATTTATGCCAGCGTTGAGTTTAGGTCGTTCGTACAAACGTACACCTGCGTTCAGGGCGAATGTAAGACCCCACATGACACATAAATACATAATAATATGTAGGCATATGGCAGGTAAAACCACACACATATATATATATACGTACCTATAAGTTCTTACACGAAAAATAACCTTTTATTGTGTTATTTCTTAGGTTCAAAAATATATTCATACATAATAACAAAACTTCGATACTAGAACAAATCCAGAATCAGGGCTGACAAACTAAATATGTAGTTATTGGTGAGGTTAAATGATTTTTGTGTTGCATAAAAAACTTTTTAATCCAATTTTTAACAATCAACGAGTATTGAATTCAAATAAAATAGATTGTATCGTATATTTCGTATCATAAAGTTGGGTAATAAAGATAAGTTCAGAAAATAGATAGGACTAGGTATGTTATACATTTATACAGTACAGAAAGTAATACATTTTCGTCTCTCCATGTAAAGACTACACGTACGTGGGATTTTTTTTCTCGATAATAACTTACACATAGGTACTATGTAACCCTTTACCTGCCATGTTTCGTGTGGGAACTTATCAAATCTCTATTTTCCTGAATAATTGGTTTTTGATAGTTGAAATGGATTGATTTTGCCATAATATGGCATTTTCCGTGGCCGCCGCGCCGCCATGATACGTAAACTGCCAACATGTTTACATTTTTTTTAAGAGGACGTTACACCGAAATTTGTTGTCTCCGTCTTAAAAATTCGTAACATAGTAAATTGTACGCTTAGCAGAACACGTTTAGCTTCGTTAGTTTAAAAATTAGAGTGAATTGATCTCGTAAAAAAATTAAAAGTAAGATTATTATCTAGGCAGGGGGCATGGGCTTTTTATTATATTTTAATTTTGAAGCGAGTTATGAATATTTTAAAATTGTAAATTGTTTGTACATCTTAAAATACTCATAACTTGCTTTAAAATTAAAATTTAATAATAGCCGATGAGATTTTTTAGATAATAGTTTTACTTTTAAATTTTATAAGAGGCAAATTCACTCAAATTTTTAAACTAATGTGTTCTACTTTATGTACGAGTTACGCACTTGTAAGACGAAGACAACAAATGTCGGTGTAACGTAATCTTAACAGGACGTCACACTTGCTGTGTTATCTACGTCTTACAAATGTACAACATAACAAAAACGGTTTTGCGCGGGACAATTTTACTCCCTTTGTATTTATAATAGAATTACCAAAATTCCCCAACGCATAAGGAAGAACTTTATGTGTGACTTAGTGTTTTATTATTTGGATAACATAAATATATTTAAAGTTATCAGTTTGAGAACGTTAAGTTTTTTTTCATTTAATTATTGAATGTTATTAGTTAGTGCTATCAAAAAAATAAAAACACTACATACTTAAAGTTGTCCCGCGCAAAACAGTTTTTCCTACGTTGTAGGACTAGACAACACATGCAGGTGTGACGTCCTCTCTAACAAATTCTACACTCTTAACACGAATGCGCTTTTGAAAACTATTGGAAATTTGAATGCCCAAATACCAACTAAATTCATTTTCCCATCAAACAATATACCATTGAAGAAAATCTAAGCAGTTTCACTACCCAAACAGCGATGAAAGACATGAAAAAATGTTTTTTAAAAAAACACACGTCATTATAAAATCAATACATTCATCACTCCGCTCAGAATCTAAAATTTAATTTAAACTAATACTTGATTAAATTTTTTTTTGAAAAATTCAAAATAAGAAACCAATTCAAAATTCTAATGAAAAGAACAATTTTGATGGTAAAAACTTACTTATCTAAGTCAAGTAGTTTATTTTTTAGAATTTTTAAAATATCAATCTTTTTTTGAGTATATTTATATATTTATTTAGAACGTAATAACTTTTTTCAAAATAACATTTTTTGGGAATATCCTGACATTAGTATATTACTTAAATTATTTACTAACCATATGATTTTTGGCATACATGTAACTACCATTTTTTTTTTTTTGTCAGGTCTTTTTGTTACACCTAGTATATACACGTTACTAAGAATTTAAAAAACGGGAATTTTATCGATTTTCCTGGTAAGTTTCTCCTTGCGTACATAATAGACCTATAACAAAATCCAATAACTCATAGATTTGTTTCAAAAAAGAATAATTGAGAAATTTAGTCATATAGTTTTTACAACATTTAGTATTGTTTTTTGAAAGCGATTATTTATCGTTGATTTTTAATTTAATATCACAACATAAATGTATGCTGCAGCGTACCTCCTCCCCACCCCCCAACACCCAATAATGTTTTATCTTAAACATTTATTAAACGTAAATATTATACAGAGTTGAAACCATGAAAAATAATAAATCACTTAAATCATTACATTTTGGCATTGTGAGATTTTAATCTTATATCTATACGGATATTATATTGCCTTCATTAATAACTGTCTTTGCGTGACCTTAGCTACACCTTTATATGAAATTGTATTTTTTTTTGCGTATAAAACTATTATTGAAAGTCCCATCTTAAAATGAAACTATACATACCAACTTATGTATATTTCAACTGAAATGAGGATTAATATTATACGTTTGTTTCTACTAATATCACCTTGCGAGAGGAAGAAAACCATTTATAATAGTTATTAATTATACATATTTTATAGTCAGACCTCAGACGGTATTTTAAGACTTAAATTTAGCAAAATAATAATTATTATTATAAAACAGAAATAACATAATATTTTACTTAATAGAATTTTAAATGTCACGAACTCGTGAAGAAAAAAAGATTAATAACACTATTATGAAAGTAACAACAAATTAAAGTGAAAATGATAATAATATACAATTAATTAATATCCATTCCTATTTAATAATTTAGAAAATTAAATAACTCTTATTTCATATTACTTAATCAACAATTTTCTTGTTATCATAATTATTAAATTTGACAATGTAGTTTTATGCGCATCAAGGTAATATATAAGTACACAAGACAGACATTTTTGCATAAAATACCAAACGTAGTTAATTTAAATATTATAGTAATTAATTGGCAATTGCCCACTATATAACCGTAGTAAAAAATGAAAAAATGAATTTGAATAACGGTATACCTTGGTATATTATCAAAAAAGTCTTTAAAAATGTAATAAATTATGACTGGGTTTTAGCTTTTGATTAATTTATATCTTAGCAATTAATAGAAATAAAAAACAATTGGGTTTAGATTTATAATAGAATATTTATCAAATTATTAATAAAAAATAAGTTAATGAATTACCTATAACTAACAGATAAATTATAAATGCATAGTTATGGTGTACTAACGTACAAAACCCATTTAAACGAGAGGTACATACTGTTATTGGTATACTTAAAATAAATTAATGTTATGACTAAAACGTCTTTAATATTTTTGTTATATGAAAGTTGGTGAAAATTGGGCATCTTTATCGCCCATAATTACACAAAAAGTTCCATAATATATCTTTTAACTGCAGATTTATTAAGCCAACATGTCGTAAATCGTAATCTAAATAAGATTTATTTATTTAGAAATTATTATTATACCAAATAAATATAATGAAAAATAAACATAAACTTAACATAAACTACACCTACGTCTTATCCAATTTATATGCTTTCTAAAACTTGTGCATGTTTGTTTTAAGTGTATAAAATATAGACTATATTTAAAACTAAAGCTGTATTTTTTCAACTTAAAAATATTTTGTTCTAAGCTTAACAACTGTCCTAAAGTATTAGAGTGGAAATTTACTATACCAAAAATATATCTTACGAGAATTATAATTCTTGGGCAATAAAAACAAAAATAATGAAAAATGACCTAGAACCGATTATATTATATTATTATAACCGGGATAGCTTGTGATTATGCTAGTAGCATATTATCAAGTAGGCAATCTACCCGTGATACATTGCGGACCCAGTCGAGTGCGTACGTTAATGTATAATTAACTCTTAAGTATCAAAGTTATACCAAGTTTATCGTTTTTACTTAATCACTTAACAGTTTTCTACTGGTGAAAGAATTTTCAAAATCGGTCAAGTAGTTTTATGAGATTTTTGCGGACGAACAAACAAACGCTGTCTCTATATTAGGTATAATAAGTACGATTTTATTGTTATTAACTTTTGAGTCATACCGACTACTGTAGAACTGTGTAAAAAGGTTAGTGATATAAATAGGCAATACCATAAAATTAATCTAAATGGTTTAAAAATGACATTGTGTATATTATAAAATATAATAATATACTTAAAAGTTTCAAGTCCATACGAATAATATTTTGGAATTACAATAAAATATATCCATAAAAATTGAAAATCATAGAAGTTTATAACTACAGAATCATATGCAAATGTTCCTGATTTTGACAATTTTTTTCGAATTTTAGTTCAAATGATTATATAAAAAAAAAAAATTGTGCCTACATAACTTTAATATTTTTAAATAACTATAATAACAACATTTTCAAGTTTTTTTCACATGTCTATAAATAGCTCCAAAAGAGTCAAAATATTTTGGAAATTATACCATGTTATAGAACAGTGGTTCTTAACCATAGGGTTGCGACCCAATTTTGGGTCGCCAATAATTTGAAATGGGTCGGCTAAAATTTAAAACGTTGGTATAATATTTTTATTTTTAAGCCTTATAATATAAATAATAAATGAAACCGTTTTCGTAAATTCCCAGTATTGATAATTGGTACAAAGAAGCTTATTAAATTACATTCGTTTCCGTTAATGTCAACCGATTAAGTATAATTATAGCTATAAGTTATAGTATTTGATAAGTTTTTCACCAGCATTTTTCTTAGAATCAACTTGTTGTGAACGTCGTATGGTACTTATTCGTGTAGTCGTGAGGTTAACGTCTACCTACCTGTACCCAGTGCGGAATAGTCATTAGCATTAATATAATATTATTTGTAAATAGACTAATAATTTTGTATAATTTTGTATTGTGTATTAAACATTTATAACGAGTAAACAGACATCACTTTCATCTTTTTTTATAAAACCTGTGGTAGTTAAAATTAATGAAAATGAAAAGACGGAATCAAATGCAAATGAACAAGAAATAGAGAAGGACGAAATGCCTAGACAAAAGGTAAAAATATCAATGAACTACACTTATAAATACATTGATAAATATATTGGTTATGGGTTTACTTATATAAATGAAAACGGAGTAGATTTGCCACAATGTGTTATTTGCGGTAATGTACTAGCAAATGCTTCTTTAAAGCCAAATAAACTTTTGATATTCGATCAAACAATATGTGGATTCTTAACCCGTTTTTACCCTGTGAAAATCATGAATTATCTTTATTAAATGAAATCCAACTATTAGAATTATCGTCAGATAAATTATTAGAACAATCTAAAAATTTAAACCAATTTTGGATATCTTTAAGAAATGAGTATCCTAATCTTTACGAAGAAGCAATAAAGAAATTAGTTCCTTTTGCAACAACATATTTATGTGAATCCGGATTTTCGACATTAACTACGATCAAAACCAAAGCAAGAAATAAGCTTGATGTCGAACCCATGATGCGTATTTCACTTACTAACTCCATAGAAGCTCAAATTGATTCATTCGTGAAGCAACATCAAGACCAAGGAAGTCATTAAATTCTTCATTATTTAAAAAAAGTATTTAAATTAAAAATTATTTAAAAAAATATGTACAATACAATTATTAAAAATAAACTATAATAATAAACTATAATAATATTATGACCTGTTACTAGTACAAGTAATAAGAGTAAGAAAAATTATTAAATTAAGAGTACCCGGTGGTTTTTTTATTCCGCCATTGAACATTATTTATAAAAAGGTCGCATGAAAAATTTGGTATATATCTTTGGTCGCCACTACACAAAGGTTAAGAACCGCTGTTATAGAAAGTACTATAATAATATAAACATTTTCTAAAAATATCAGGCATTTATGGTTATTCGTTTCTGAGTTACGACGAAATAAGTTTGATTAGAAATTGTTTACGCACGAATATTCAATTCCGTAAACATTTAAACTTAAGACGCTTATAAAAAAGTTAGCAGAATTTCGCTTTACTTTTTTTTTTAAATTAAATTTATATCAACTTATGAGGAGTCTTAAATTACATTTTCAAGGCTTTTGGAAAATTGTGTTGTCGAAATATTTAGGAAAAACAAAATTAAGATTTCAATAATAACTGATATAATATATGCCTATATAATAAAAAATAAATGCCTGAAAGTCAAAATATTTTGAAAATTATACCATGTAGGACGTAGGTATTGAAAATTAGGTATATTATAAAAATTTAGCTAAAATTGTGTTTCTATGGTTATTTGTTTTTGAGTTCTACTAAAATAAAATTGATTTTATCATAAACTAGTTTGAACTAAATTCCCATTTTTCCTTAATTTTTTTTTTTGTTTTTTTTCGCAGTATTTTCAATTTGAACACAAAAACCACTCTCTATAGTTGAAAATTAAAATATTTTAACCGAAAGGTCATCATTGTAAAAAAAATACATATTATGGCTCTGCTCAGAATCTAATAATATGTACATAAGTACATTGCACACTCTTGTCAATAAACATAATTAGATATAAGATATATGATTATTAAATCGAATCTAAGTATGGACTTAACGAGTGACGGGTGAGATATCTAAGTCCGGTAAAAACATGATACCTATAGCCGTTGACTCAATAGCAACTGTGTCATATGATAATGGGTAATACTGCGGTTTTGACGTAAGCCGGATATAGTCATTTTGTAAAAATCATTGAAACAGCTGGGCGTTTAATTACGCTAAGGACGATGTATAAACAAATTCAGGCAAACCAGTAACCGTGTGCGTGGAAAGATTTAAATTAGTCATTGCTCATTCTTATACTATAAAATAAGTAATTATAAATGTAACTAAAATAAGCATTCACTGTGTAGAAATTTAAATTAAAACACTCAATTATAAGAGTATGACCATTTATTTTTTTGTCAAACTACGCAAATCTGATTTTAAGTCTGTAATAGTTGACTAGAATATAATATGACCTAATTATACAGATTTACATTTTATAAATAGACACAAATATTTTTTAATTTATTTAAGTTTAAAGATAAAAAAATATTCAAGGTGAAGTAATTACGCTTACAAGGACTTTGGCAAGGGACATAAGCGAAAAATTATACCAGATGTAATTTTGATCATTCAAAGTCATTTTTAAGTAACTCACAGATGCCAAATAATAAAATCCAACATTAAGTTTATTGTCTATTACCTCAGTTACAAAATATTTCTCTACAAAATTAAGATGATATATGCCATTTATTGCTGAATTACAAAAAGCATTTTCAGTTTAAAATGTACTCATAATTTTTAAAAAACATCATTTCAATAATAATTATCCATTCAAAAATCTAAAATAAATAGGTAAATACTCAGATTCAATTTGAGATCACCACCATAAATTATTGTTTAATGTGGACTACAGAATGTATATTTATTTAAAAACTCACAAGATAACAGTATAAACCAAAAGAAATATAGGTATTAAAAAAACTCAAAAAATTAAAAAATGTATAATTTCTATAAATAGCTTAACATTTATAGTCTAACAATTTTGAAAATATCATTGAGTATCAAATTAAAATTTAACACATGAAATTTTCACGGAATTAATAAAAGGATTACACCATAAATTGTTAAAAATATATTTTCATAAATATATTGACTCATGTATGAGCTACTTATTGAAATCTGAAATTTTCGATTTTTATTAGTTTTTATTTAAAATTAATGTCGATTCAAAAATATTCACTAGGTCAAAAAGCTTGAAAATTTAATACGAGGTTCATCATAAGTTGTTGCCAGTGAAAATTCAAAAAAAAGTTGATCGTAGATCCACAATATTTTTTTATGAGCGTCTAAAGTTAGTATTTTACAAAATCACGAAAATTTGCAAATTATTTTGAGTTCAATATTATAAAAAAATTTCTTTTTATATCTAAGATCAAGATTTTAAAATTTAACACAAGTTTCTTTAAAAGTTTGTCAACCTTCATCAAAAATTATTATGAGCGTTTGAAATTCAAATTGTTACAACATTGGATATTCACTCGATTTTTCATGAAACGTTTTTCTGACTTTGTCGTAATTTAAAAATGAATAACTATAGATATTTGAAATTTACAATAAATGTGTATTTAATAATTTACTATACTTAATACAATTTTGAAAATATTTTGACTCGTTTTGAGCTATTTACGGACATTTCAATTTTTAATTTTTTTAGTTTTTTTTTTATATAAATATCAATTAAATTTTATTCGTTGAATTCGTAAAAAACTAAAAAATATATAAACACAGTTTTTTTTATAATTAAGGTATTTAGTTTAAAAGATTTATTTCTGGGTACTTGAAACTTCTAAAGTCAACAAAATCAATTATAAAATCAAAAACAGGTTTTTGTAAAAATTTCTGTATTCTCATCATCATTCTTAAACCAATATAATATTTATCGTTCCACACAAAATCTAAAAGTTGGGGCTGGTTGAGATATTTGTGTTTTATTTTTATAAGTATGTACAGAGAATTTTTACATCAATCTGACCTCCCCAAAGTACCAATTAGATCCAAATTCTTACCAGAAAATATTCTCAAAGTTAAAATTGAAAAAGTTTAAATGCTACAAAAGAATATAATGAATAAAAAAATTGTAGATACATATACAACTTTATTTGTATATTGTTAAACCAATACATTCATCGCTAAGGATCTAAATTAGTTTGTTATTAAATAATATTATGATTCTAAATGAAACATTAATGAGAAAATGAATGGGGAACAAATAAATTTTAACAAGACCCAAGGCAATATTATAAATTACATTCTGATAAGTCAACTCATGTAGGTACTCTAAAAAATCATTATAAAAAGAATAACATATTGCGAAAATTTAAAAAAAAAAAAAACAATAACATATAATTGTACAAAAAACCTAAATTTTGTTTATTTCAAAATCCACGCCTAAGTATTAATTATTACCTCTAGTGAATAAATACTTGTAACTTAAAACCATTGAGAATCCAAATATTTAAGTTATTATTTATTATTATTAGTTACTTATAATTTTGTTAATTTTATGGAATTTATAAAAGTAATAATGACATAAACCAATTACAAACAATATTTAATTACTTGTTTAAAAATAAACTAATATTTTATCATTAATTTTGATTAGGTATTAGATATTTAATTTTTTATTATTATTTATTTTTTCAACAATACAGGCTGAGCACAATTAAACATAAATATAATAAGAAGTATCATTTCAAAAAAACTTTCTTTTTACATAAATAATTTAATAAGTTTCATCTATTTTGAATACCAAATTAAATAATTCATTGCAAACATTTGAAAGTTTTAATTTTCTTAAATACTGAAACGTGTTTATGATATTATGATTTTATAGCCAAAATTCACATTAATGTTAGAATAATATTACCATTAATAAACTTAATGGTTTTTTGAACTAAGCATTTTATGTAAACAACACAGTGCATTATTTTATACACTAAGATTATACCATACAAATACGAGAGAAATACAAAGTTTTAACAAAAATTCTTACTTTAAAATCTGATAACGAAGCCATTAAATCATCTAATTCTCGAGTAGCTGAAGAAGCAGTAGGACAAACAGTACGAGTAGTTGTGGTTGTGGTTTCTTCCATCATCATCTTTGAAATCAATTGTCCATTGTTACTAAAGAAATAACATTTAAATTACATTAATTATCAACCTGAGTATTTAATATAAATTAGTATTATATAGTATATAATACTAATGGATAAACTTAATAATTAAAAAGGTGATTAAGAGGATCATGGATGTTGCTCTGATGTACAGTAGGTTACAAGTGGGACACTGTATAATGGATTGTATTAAATTTGAATTGAATGATATAATATCAAAAAATGATTCTGAGTGGAGACGGTTTGTCAGTGAGGATATTTTTTATTATATTAATATTGTTATTACTTATTAATAAATTATTATTAATACAGTAGCCAGTAAGTTGAATTGATATTATAAAATTACAACAAAATAACTAAAATCATTATTCTTTGTTATTAAATATGTAATTTCGTCCAAATAAAATAACTTTTAAAAAACTATGGTTTTTATATTTTTGAGATTTTTTTGGTTACAGAATAATCTACTTATGTAGAACCTTGTTTTAAAACTTCAATCCTTAGCTTAAAATTTGAACATTCTATTAATTTTTAATTACGAAATCGATTTTAAAATTGACAAATGTTGTCAGCAATCGAACTTTAAATGCTTATGAAAAAAAATTGTGAACATGTATTTTTATTATTTTTTAACTACTATTGTAACAATATATCAGGAACAATGCAATTATTTTTCACGCTTTTTGACCCAAAAAATACAATTTTATTGACATTTGTAGAAAAAAAAACTAATCAATATGATATCAATTTCAAGTGTCTATGATTATTCGTTTTTGAATTACAACAAAATTAGAAAATCGTTACTTGAGAATCGAATGAATATCCAATGTTGAAAAAATTTGAGCTTCACACGTTCATAAAAATTTAATTTGACTTTCTTAGACATTTTATTTTTTTGATAAAGGTAGTTAAACTTATGAGGAATCTTGTATTATATTTTAAAAGAACAATTTATAAGAATTTCGAACCCAAAATAATTTGCACACTTTCGATGTTTTGTCAATATTTTAACTTTGATTATTATAATTTATAATCATCGGTATCACAATATACATTTTTTATAAAATAACAATTTTTAACATAATATAGGTAGGTACAATATTAGTTTTATTTCTAATATATATTTTATAAAATAATTCTTATAAATTATTTATATTTAGTCAATTCTTGATGTAATGCTACCCCAGTACTTTTTTTCATAGTGCAGGGATTTTTTTCCTGGAGATATTTTTTCCAACTATCAAAAATTTCATGCATCTACGGCCATTTGTTTTAGAGTTACACCAAAAACCAAAATCGATTATGTCAAAAACCAATATTGGGTAAAAATTCCCGTTTATCCTAAATTGTTTTTCCCAAACAAACAAAACAAAATACACACATCATTATAAAATTAATAAGAATCAGAATCTAATAAATAATTTATAAAGAATAAAGACACTTAAAAATATAAATCGTATAAAAAATAAAAGTTTCTAAAATAAATGCAACTAGATATTATCAGTGGTCGGGAGTAGCGCGCTAATTGTAGCGACGCTACAGTAGCACGCTTCTTTATTTGTAGCAATTGACGTAGCATCGCTAAATTATGCCTTAGATAGCGAAATACTATAGCACACTAAACATTTTCGGTTAGCGTAGCAAAAATTATCATTATTTTGTCGCTACCTACAATCTAATTGGTGATTATTAAAATATCAATTATGATTATATTTGTTTATTTATATTATGATAATGATTAGTGTAATAGTGAAGTTTTTGTCCTGGGTCTTGTCCAGTGACCAAATGTCAAATCAGTACAAACTACAAACACTAGTTTTCAATAAGAACATTTTTAAAAATGTAGCGAAAAAGTAGCGATAGCGAGCTACATTTTGGGGGGAGTAGCTGTAGCGTTAGCGTGCTACAAAAATCTAGTAGCGTCCCAACCACTGGATATTATTGTTACTTATATAAATGGTGTACATGGTTAAATTTAAAAAGTAGTGAGAATTAATATTCAATTTTAAATATTAATACTATAAGGTAAGTTTATAATAAATAAGATATAAGTATAGTAAAAAACTGTTTTGATCAGTTATTGATTTTTTATTCACAACTGTTTTAAGTTTTTATGAACTTGTATGCACCCATTTATGTTATAATGTTTTTTAGTATATATGTTCATTATAATTTGAATATTAAAATTGTAATGCAAAAAAAAAAGAAAACAGTTTCCTGATTATGTTTAAATTAATTTACTTCTATTATTATAAACTAACTCAAAATAAACATAAATTAATACATTATTTTACCTTTTTGAAGATAGTGATGTGTCCAACTCATCTAAAAGAGAATCCACTGATGGACGTGTTGAAATATTTATTGTTTTCGTTGGAATGGAATAAGAATCTCCATTAACCACTAAATCAATTTAAAATTAAAATATTTATTAAACATAATTTTAATAACTTAATATAAAAATTAATTAAATATTTTAAATTATACCTACAGTAAACAAATTAATATATTTGTATACATTCACAATTTGAAATTGTTATACTAAAAGCTTGAATACATTATAGTACAGGTCTCTCATAAGTATTTTTCTTAATACTTAAAACTAAATCAAAATTTTTCAAAATATTTTTTTAAAATATTGTTTCAATTATTGTTGAAATTGGATATCCAGATTAAAATAAAGATATTTCATCAAGTAATTTTAGTTATTTTATTGTAATTCAAAAAATATTTACCGTAGGTACTTAAAATGTTTTGTTAATACATAATATATTATTATTTTCTATGCAAAATGATATTTACAAAGTATTTAGAATAGTTTATATTTATACCATGAACTTATTCTTATAACTATATGGTGTGTATCGACCTAATATGCGATGATTTTATTAATAAATTAGTTCAACCAACCTACCCTAACCATATTACTAATTGAAAAATAAATTACTTATGGTAATATCAAAAACCTTAGAATTAGAGGCTGACATACTGTCTCTGCTCAGAATTGTTTTTTGTATACAAAGATTTATCATTTAATTCTAATTTAATATTTCCATTTCAGTGACCTACTCAATGATGAGATACACTAAAAATTAAGAATCTATAAAACAGAGAGATTTAATTATTTTTTTAAATTAAATTTAAATATAATAGCACAATAAACTTATTTTAGTTAATATTCATAATATTTTTCAGACGACAAATAAAAGTCTTCACTTTCTAGATAAAGTTTTTTTTATAATATATAATATTTGATCCTCAATATATTTGTATAGGTTCAACTTTAGAAAAATTAAGACTCATTAGTGCCTAAAATGGTGCTTAGTAAGCACAATTTGATAAGGCAGGGTGCTTAGATTATGGTTACCCTCCCATAGTTTTGAAAACAGCACCATCATAAATGAATGCAATTTATGGTTAATTAGTTGTTATTATACATCAATAAATATTAATTTAATAATATTAAACAATGAGAACGGCACAAAGCCATTAAGAAATGTGTTAACTGTTTGTTGGGGGAGGGGTGATGGTAGGCTATAGTTTCTCATTAATGATGAGTCATTATTTAATCCAAAATTATAAGACTAACTGAAAAAAATAGAGGGCTTCAGCACTCCCAGTTTCAATATTGAAAATGTGCCCCTGTATATAAAAATATAAAATAACTTAAAAGCAACAACTAAGAAAATTGCGTATTTAACAAACAAAAAAAATTAATAGTTTTAAAATCTATTATGAACATACTTTTTTAAAAAAAAATTTTAAAGCAAACATGTTTATTGTCTAATTTTACTGGTAAAAAATTTTAAATCTGCAGGAATGACACTTCTACACTTTCTTCCCAATAAATACTATGAGTTTACCTAACCAATAACTATGATTTATTTTATTTTTAAAATTAAATTAATATGATTAGTAATTAGTTATTATTATTTAATTTAATATGCTAGTAATTAGTATATACTACATAATAGGCAAGAGCTAACTTTATTATTAAATTCTTATGTCTACCAATTACCCACTCACTCGTGTTATGTTTTGATAGATTGACTACAGGTTAGTATAGGTAGTATCATTGAATATAGATATACTATATATACTATCTATACTCAATGGTAGTATTATAATATATACCATTATACCCTCCCACCACAAACTGAACAAGAAAAGACAACATTCCTACACAAGGAAACATAGAGAAATATAGTATGTTTTCATTCAGTGCATAATATGAATTCTAATAAATTGATAATAATATTTATATTTTGAAAATAAATTACAAAAAAAAAGACATTGACAACATTTAGAGTGCATCTGAGTATTATTTACTTATTGGTAATTATTAATTGATAATAAACAAAATAAATATATATATATATATTTAATAGCCCATAATAAGTTGTTTATAATAACAACAAGAAATAATAGTACATACTGAATACATTTTTAAAATATAATTAAAATGGATCAATTATTTATAATACTATACTTACATTTTTTATCAGCATAGCGTGAATTGCTAAGATCTTGAAGTAGTGTGTCAAGTTCCGAAAGATTATTATTCAATGAAGATGTCATTTTTGATGATTTAAATTCGTTTCTAGGTTGTGTTGGCTAAAGGAAAATACACTAATTAATAAATTGTCTTCTTAATATTTATAAAACAAAAATTCTGATAAAATATTTCTTATTAATGAGTGATGAGTAATAACTCAGGAATGTTACTTAGATAAATATAATACATACAAAATATTTTAAAGTATTTTAAATGCTTAATAGAGAAATATACGAGGTGATTCACAAAGCAAGTCCACCTTCATTATTTTTTTTTTATAATGAGTAATTGAATTATGATTTTTGTAATTTTTATGTTAATTTTTAAGGATCATATTTGAAACGCTTATATTTTTGTATACCATTTAATTAGTGTCCTGTGGTGATCCCAACTTTTTTTTTTAAATGAGAACTAAATATTTTTTCTGTAAATTGTCAAGCCGATTATTTTTTTGAAAATGTTAATGAATCTAAATTTAAATTTGAATGAGTAGTAAGAAGTGCTTAGCAGTAAGAATAATAGATCCATTATAATAAATTTAGAATGTGTGGAGGCTATAGTTACTTGAAAATGCATAGTAATTAGTAATTAGTAAATAATATAAATCTATTAACATTTCATTATTTGTAAAAACTGTCGAGAGTATAATAAGTACTAGATTATAGGTGTATTACATCTATTTGATGTTTTTGTAAAACTATTTTTGTAAAACCTTTTTTATTATCCTTAGTTAATAATAACTCAGAAACTTGCATTCAAATTTTGAATTAAATAGGTACTATAACATGTAAAAAAAAAAATCATCTGTTTAACAATTTACAAAAGAAAAAGTTTGGTTCTCGTTTAACAAAAAGAAGTTGGTATTACTACAGTACACTCCTTATTAAATGTTATAAAAAAAATGAATAATTTAAAAATATAGTAAATGTATTTTAAAAATTGTAAATCCATAATTTGAATTAATTAATTATTATCAAAGAAAAAATGGGGGTGAAGTGCTTGACGAATCATCCTATATAATATTATAATATCTGTACTAAACATTTAATTGAACCACAATTAACTGCAATATGTACTCCAAGTTCATGAAAAGTGTGCATAGTGCATACCGATAATTCTTGCCGAACCGCAGGGTTTGAAGTTGACCTTTCAATCTTGTGAGATCGGACCGTGGCATATTCTGGTGCTAGTGCAACCGGTGAACCAGCAGAAGCCAATCGAGTGCGAACTCCACCATTAATACTTCCGTATCCTCCGTTGACGCCACTGTTTAATTTGTTGGTCTGCTGTATTGTGCTTTGCAGGTCCGCGAGCAATGCATCTAAACGAAATTAAAAACAACTCATTTAATATTAAGTAATAAATTTAACGATAATGTTTGAACATATAATGGAAATAAATATTATATTACTAAAACTAAAGTTGTGAATTCGCGCCTATTTAGTTTCCGATATAATATATATTATGATGTATGACATGTACCTATAGAAACGTGTTTTATCCTCCGCACATTTTGCATTCGTGTTTAATGTGTAATGTGTATGATGTGGCGATTCTGAGACTCTGAGTAGGTACTAAATAAATTACCGGATGAAAATGCCCAAGTTTAGCATAGTTAAGAGACGTTATAGGCGGGTCTGTAATGTACGGTAATGCATATTTTGATGCAAGCAAATAGCAAATGAGAAAATAGTATATTGCCACGATCATTCATCATTTGCATGTCAAACGCACATAATATATTTATGCACAGTACAAAATATATGGGTGCGGACTAATAGGTGCGTTAAATTGTACTATAATTAAGTGACACGTTGTAATTATATCGTTTATTTGGTTCATATAATAAAACAAATTTTAAACGTAATTTCAACTTTAAATTCATATGTATTTTACACTTTTATGTGAACAATTAATGTTGAAAGTAAAATTTGAAACATAATTTAAAACATAATTTAAAACACATCATATTTTAATATAAAGATTAAAAATTTATTTTTGAAATCTATTAAGACTAAAAAATAGTTCAAGTTGATCACTTGCTTTGTCATTTACAAAATGCTAGGTACCACAAAAAAATAATTTTGAAATTTGAAATTCCTGTTATTATATTTATTAATTTTTTTTTTATATTATTGACGATTAAAAATATATTTACTTTTGGAGTAAGTGCATACTTCCTTTAGGTAGTATATACCTCATTCTACTCAAAATTATAATATATCATTAAATAAAAATCATTACTATACATATAACACTCCGGTTAAAATACGTCCAAAACATAAGATGATGATTACTGTCAAAATAGTATTTACTGAGCATATTTATAAACTTTGGCCACACCATTTTTAAGTACACACCAATGAAATAGTATTAGCATTTTAGTCTGATAATTCCAATTATACTTAGTTTGTAATGATACGTATAAAGTATGGTTAATTAAATAATTTGATCACGAATTATCACAAAACGCATTCCAGTAATTTCATTTAGATGTGAGTAATTTGTTTAATGAACTAGGTAGGTAACTGTACAATTTAACTAGGTATACAAAATATAATCTGTAGAATAAAAAAAAAATTAAATACATTCAAATAAACTAAAGGTCTAATTCACGCATAAACAAACTTCTACGGAAAAAATTTACTAATTTAGTTATTATCTAAAATCGAAACCCGAACATATAAAATTACCTATAATGAATAAATCTTCCTTTAGATAGTCGTATTCGAGAGCTTATAGCCGCTTAAGTCACCAATTTTACGATTATTAGTTAATAGTTATATACTTGTATGTATTATGATCGTGCCAAAAATTGATGAAACAACAAATAGGTAGCTTATAAACTAAATGTTCTTACGCAAAGCATAAATAATAAACATACGTGAATAGGATTACGAAATATCGTAATTATATATACTACTATTTAATACTTGTTGGTCGTAATTTTTTCTTATTATATTGTGCAATATATAAAATGTTTTGTGAAGTGAAGTCTATAGATTTATAATTTTCTTACATATTAAACAATTTTTTTTACACAATAGTCAATGGTATAACCTATACTGAATATTATTATAAAACTATTTACCTATATTAGATGATTTGTCGTTTTTATGTGTAATAACAGCTCGACTGGCCATTTCCACGCCTATGATTTTATATTAAAATTTGAATGAATATACCTGTGTAATGAATAATATGATATTCGCGTGTCATAAATTTTCAATGCCATTTGAGCTTAAAATCACAATCATTATGCAGCGGAAGCTGCGTACGGGTTCGTGGAGAAAACAAAAACGGTATGTTTATGACATGAATAAAACGTATGCTTAAGGTGTGGGTTTTCTACGCACCATATCAACCGCAAAATTATAACCATCAGATTACGAATAATCCCACGTTCCTGACAAATTCGAAGAGCTGCACGCAGAAAACTGGCTAATTTATATCGAGGCCAATAGGACCTAGAAGATTTGTTTTAAAAATAGAAATAGAACCAAACACCTTTTTGGATCAATAAGCTACGTTCAGCGTGTAGGCGGCGTATGTTAAGCCACGATAATAATATATATGCCTAAGTATATAAAATATATACTAGCTAACGTTATTTGAGGAACTTTTTTCTAAGTATTACATTTGGAACAATCCCAAAGTTTTTGTAAAACTTTAAAAAATATATTTTTTAAACAAATTTGAGTTAAACGTAAAATTCTTAATATATAAATTATTTTATAAAGTATTAATAATATTATCATTATGGCCACCACTTAGGTATGAATACTTATAATTATATTTTTAGTCAAGGTTGCCTAGTATATTATACCTGTATAGTATATAAATAATTAACCTATTTACATATACATCAATTAAAATAATATCGGTAATAGATGTTGTTCAATTTAAAGACAATCACCGGCAGTAACTCGTTATAATATAAAAGTGTCTACTAAATTGGTAGTACCATTGATTATAAATAGTAAATACTATAGTTTTACCAATGTCCAATACACTAAAATGAAAAAATATAAGAACAGATTTGTAGGATAGAACATGTGGAATACCAAATAGTGTTTTATAAATCTCTGACGGTATTTCGATTAATTTTTATTTGACGCAAGTGATTTATAATTTATATAATAGTAATAATTCATATAATATACATATTATTAGTACGCATTGTACATAATCGTTTGGATTTTATCATTTTTATATAGTTTTATTTTCTCATCAAACCTGCACACATATTTTAATTTATTCATTTTAGATTCAAATCATCTTGATTCTGACATAGGTGGCTAGGTATACGTCATGTCTTACAATGAATTAATATAATACAATGAATGATTTTTAACAATAAACAATATTTTTTAAGCAGTAAGGCATACACAACAGCCCCAAAACATTTTTTATGCTTGGTATAAATACTAATAAGTGAGGTATAAAATGTTATTATAATGGTATAAAAAATATGAAAATAAAATGTGAATTTCATGTTTCAATCATAACTTATAAATAAAATAAATAATTTAAGATTATAAATAGGTATAAATAAATTGTGAATTGTATAATATGGCACACATAAATATATTATACATTTTTAATACAGTTGTATTTAGTTAGGTATTCTAAACTATCTATTTTAAAAACCTTGACTAATGTTTGTTTTACAAAATTGACTATAAGTCAAAAGTATAAAACGCTAATGTTTGAAAGTAAGTAAAATATGAGATAAATGGTCTTCATAGAAGTCGCCAATCACTAATCGTTTTTACAACGATGTGTTATAACTTATTTGTATTTATTAAAGTATAAAGAAAGTTAAAAAAAAAATGCAAGTAACTATATCTTCCAATAGGAAATTTAACCAAGAAAGTACTTAAGACATGGGATTCTATTATTTTAACATGTTCTCGTTAAAATAGTTCTCTAACTACAGTTTTAACTACCGTAAGGAAGCAAATTTAGGTACTGTCGAATAGTAGATACTATCGAATATTTGATAGTCCAGTACATCCAATCAATTTGGTGGTATTTTAAATATTTAAATCATTGAATTTTTAGATATTTTTAAACCATTCGAGTAGAAAATATTCAGTTTAATCAAATGAAAAATAGTCTAATCACGAATACGTAATTAACTATTCTATATATAGTGATCATCACAAAAAAAAAATTAAGAAATGTACAACATACTCTCTCATAGTAGAGTTGGATAATGATAATTCATGAAAACTACAATACATGTAATTCAACAATATAAATATCAGAATAAATATTATATAATAATTTTACAAACCGTTCATTTTCATTTTTAATTGTTATTAAGGTAAATGCACTTAAAATTATTACAAACTTTCACGATATAAACGAAACTCAATGAACTAAACAACTCGCATTCAGAATACCAACTGGTTGTTAAAAAGAGACATCCGGACCAAATCGAGATCATCCTACACAGAATTGAATTTTTTACAATGATAATATAGTAATATTAAAAAGGGAGGAGTCCGTGGGCGTCAAGGTATTTTGCCAAAGGTGTTGCATTTTTGCAGACACTCATAATAGCCATGATAGTAAAATCAATACGTCAAGCTCTTTCGCCAAGTTAAATTAGTTAGAGCAGATCAATGTGATAACGAATACAGTTGGATTCATGATTTATAGCTGAAATATTAAACGTAACAATAATATAAAATTAATATAGATGTGGGATCTTATAAACCGGTTTTATGTAATTTTAATTGTGTCCATTAAACATTTATCTATTTTTGAATAGTTATAATATTATATCATTAGGTATACATGTTTAGTTAATTGTGAATATCTCAAACCTGGTGTTAAAAAAAAAAATGTGTGGAAATAAATTATAATGGGCACACATTTATTACAATGAAATCTATTGCACCTATGACCAAAATTGTAGTTTTCATCCAAAATCTAAAGTTTGAAGTACACGGTATTGATAATTAACGTGGTTTATTTTTTAATTTATTTGGTACAAGTAAATCGAATTAATCGTGTTCCTAGATATTTCATGTAAAAATCAATAGCGTACGTATCAATAGCTTTTGGGAGTTTTACTTTAAACAAGTAAAATTATATTGTTACGTACAATTAACAGATATAAAATAAAATATGATATAATATAAGTATAATATAATATATACCATATATTATATTATAGTGAACTAGTGAAGAATATCGCCTGGCGACGCAGCAGTTATGTTAAATAAGCCGTGATAAAATTATGATTTTATTTTAAAGGTTTCTTTTTCATTATAATAGGTAGAATATTATAAAAACTATTTTCACGGATTCTTTTACTGAAAATATTTAAATTTTGTAACATAATAAACATATTAAATATTAGTATGTACTATGTACCTACGAGTAAAATAATGTTTTAAAATCGATACCCGTTACAGATTTGAAACATGGTATAATATAATTTATAAAATCTATTTTGATAAAGAAAAGATAAAATTGTAACTTGCAAGAAGTCATGTTATTATGTTAATTTTACATAGGTACTGCAGGCACATAAGTTGTTGTATACAGCTATTACTTATAAAAGGTTATATCATTAAATTATGTTTAACAAAATGGTAATAACATCAAATTTAAAATTAAAGATTCCTAGGATAACCAACAATAAGGAAATATTAATAAGGCAAAAATAATTTGTAATACCTAACCTACAAAAGAGTTTTGTAGTGTAATCAACATTATTATTGTAACTGCCAAGAATAATAAACGTAAAGGACATTAACCTCCATCTTCTCCAGGTTCAATATTTCTGCTAAAAATAGTAATAGTGCAGACATCTACATTTTTACTTTTATAAAAGAAGCATCTTAAAATGTTTAAAACTGTCAAGTTTTAGAAATTTAATTTAAGATTTAAATTGATACCTGAATTTGGTTTAAATCATATTAGTTTCAAACCATTGTATTATTAATGTATTGAAACTTATAAGTTATAATGATTTACCGATTTAGGATAATAATCATACTATAACCACAAGTAAATAATCACCATAAATTAACAATATTGAACAATCATTGACGGACAATTTAATAATATTAAGATCATGTAAGGTTAATAATAAAATGATTTCTACAATTTTTACCTTTACATTTTTTTCTATAATATGGTTGATTTTATTAGGTAACAATTAAAATGTGACGCAGAAAGCAGACTAAAATTCGTATTTGAATATTGAAGGGTAAGTATATACTTAAAGTATACAATATACATATACCTAATACATATTATATTATATTAACCTATTGACAAATTATAATCTTTTTACGTTTTTTTAGTTTATACCTTAACCTTCAAATATTTAAAATAATTTTGTAACATAAGGTTATATGGCATATGATTGTTATTTAAAGAAAAATGATTTATAGTTTATGACAAATCAATGGACCATCCATCATTTTTAACTTTATACCATCAATTTTTTTTCACTTGTTTCAATATAATTGTATTTAGCTTTTTTTCAAATGATTACGTAGGTACACTCAAACATACTTTCTATTATACGACGTCAGTTCTGCATTCAATTTTAATAGGTGCCTTATTTGGAATCTACTTTATATGGGTTTGGCCTACTTTAGTGCGCCTCACAAAATGTCACACACTCACACCACATGTAGTAAATTTCTGTTAATTAATAGTAGTTCATTAATATATCACTAAATATAAGTTATTAAAATATAAATTAAATAGAGTTAAATTATTTTTTTTCAGTTAATATAATATAGGTACCAATTATCTTTCGTGATCATAGCTTTTCCAATCAAAATTATATATAATATAATATACAACTCATTACACACATACTAAATTGTCTATATGCACACGTATAAATACGTTATATGTAATATATTATAAGTGTAGTAGAGGCTAGTTAATTTAGAATTATAGAGATAGTATTATTAGATTTAAAAAATAATATAAAGGATTTTGGCATTAAAAACAAAATCAGTTAACGAAAATGAAATGAAAATTTTGGCATATGTAGGTTATATTCAAGAAGTTATATATGTATATATAGATAATATGAGAATATAATAAAACCATCATTTTTAAATGTCTATTAAAAAAGTAACATAGGCTAATGTAAATAAACAAACTCACATCCTGGTTTTGAACCATTTTTTCGTGTACATCTATACGGTTGATATGTGCCATGATATTGTTGAGGCTGTAGTTTTCCATAAATATTTTTATCCATTTCTGCAGTTGATTTAATAAATAAGGCACCAGAATAAAATGTTTATACAGTCATAAAAATCAATTTACAAATTGTATCGTTACCCAACGAAAAACACAATACCACCAACGGGTAACGTAGAACTGGTACTGTGTGTGCTAAGGGTCCTGATTTCCGGGATTTATTTTTATCGAATAGGAGTCATGCCAGATTCACTCTATCCGTGTCTTCACTAAACATTTTATTAAAAACCATAGGAAAAATAATAAAAATAAAAGTAAAACAACTCAGCAAATGAACGGAACACAACGCGTGTGTGTCAACGGGCACCAGACAAACTGTTATGGGAGATACTATATTACTATCCTGAAGGCCGGTGTGAGAATCGGCAAATAAAAAGTTAAACCACCGTCAGTGATATACATATACGACGTTCTAAACGGGATTATTTAATATCAATAATATTAAGATGCCATGTGGTAAATTTAAACGCGAAGTGGTTTTATGTTACCATATTTTATGCTTGATAAAGGATAAACTGTGGTATTAACTGTTGATTAATTAAAATAGAAACAGTATATAATTTATCATTCCATCAAGCTGATAACAGAATGCGCCCTTGTGAACCATCCACATGCATCATATTATATCAAGCCATTTGTAACATTTTTGTTTTTATATTGTTACTTACCACATGAATTTATAGTACGCTGTATAGATTGCAAGTTAAGATTTTATTTTAGTCGACTAAAAAAAAAAATAATTATGATTATGAATTAAACTTAAAATACTGTTAAAAACTAAAAAATCAATAACTTAAATACATCATTTATTTTAAATAAACCAATACGACAATCCTGCCAAATGTTTTTTATTTACAATATATAATAATATTTAAATGTAGATAGTACAATGCGTTTACCGAAATTCTATATTTTAATATTTTATGTAATATAAAGTAGGTACTATATTTTATTGTATGACACTATTTATTACGTTTATCTTTATCTATTACTTACCAAATTGAGTTTCATTTTCATTGTACAGTGTTCTTTTTTATGTACCGTACCTAGTAATAATTTAAATAATCATACCTTAAGAAAAATAATTTAAGATTCAATTAGGATTCGATTTATACACAATCAAAATTGTATATATTTATACTTTCCTTAAAATAATCAAGCTTCTCACTCCTTATCTAGCGTTTATATTTTAAAATGTTATTCTCATCCGTTTTATTTTTTGTTCAAAATATTTGACCTTAAAATGTGTGTACTACTGTACTAGTTCATGGGTATGATAACCTTAAGAAATGCAACCTTCTATACACTCTCCGCTATATATATTTAATACGTTTATATTATGTTTATCTATTACTTGCCAAATTGTGTTTCGTTTTCATTAGACAATTTTACGTGAAAGAATATAAAAATGTTTTTTAATTAATTTTTTGTATAGGTGCTAGGTAGTAGGTAATTCGAGGAAAATCATGTTTTTTCGTTTTTACCTAAGTAAAACAGGAATATGTGAAAACTCCCTGCCGATTATAAATTATACAAATAATTACCACAAAATATTTAAGTAATATTGCATATTATACTTGGCAAAAGCTCAGACAGAATACAAAACGTTTGATTTCTTTACCTCCCTTCGGTGCAAGTATATAAAGCACTATTATTTTAATTTGATAACAAATAATGATTTGTTCATTAATTCATTGCATTTATATTATTAACGCTCAGTTTACTTTAAATATTCATAAGATCGTTTTAGAATAGTCTTTTACAATTATTTTTAGCATAACAAAAACTACTGACAAATTTAAAAATTGATGTTTCAAAATTGCACTTTTTCAAGTTTGGTTTTAGATTTTTAGCGGAACATACCTACTACTTTTACAGTGATGTTTTTTTTTTTTTTAATGCTTTAATTTTCAATTTAATTGGTCGTTTCTGGTATAAAATTGAATATAGCTGTTACATTTTTTATAAGTGATGTAAAATTTAATTAAAATTTTTGGAAATTGGATGTTCACACATTAGGTAGTACATTACACGTAAAATAACGATTTACTCTCGTACGATTTTTGTTATTTTGTTGTATGTAATTAAAATAAGGAGGGCAAGTGGGTATTACTCTGCTGTACAGAAGGTTACAAGTGGGTCACTGTAATGGATTTTGTTAAATTTGAATTGATATAATATCATTGTATAAGAAAAACGATTCTAAGCGAAGCGGGAGTTGAATTGCACTTATTATACCTAAAAAGAAATGGCCGAACTGCACTCGTTCAAAAAAAGGAGTTAAAATTTAAGGTCACTATGACACGTTTATTATTATAATAATATTTGACGATTTAAAAAAAGAATTACAAAAAAAAAATTATAAAAATGAAAAAATTATTTATATTATTATTACTATAAAAATTATCAAAATAAGTTTTAAAAAAAAAAAGTTATAATAATGACAATAATATTTGATGATTTAATAAATATAATATTATATTAACATAATGGGCAATGGTATGTATAAAACAATCATTCTTAACTACGCCAATGATTAAAACCATTGTCAGTCCTAAGCCTGTAAGTGGGAATGGAAATTTTTGTTTTATAAACTTTACCCCTTCAAATGCATGATATTTCTGTTGGAATACATTTTTTGAGCCCAGGTGCAGTTCGACCACTACCTGCTTTTTAGCCGAGTGCAGTTCGACTAAAATAAGTGCAATTCGACCCGAGCGAAGACAGTCAGCCAATATTACTAAGTATATTTGATGATATTATTGTGAGTAAAATAATTTATATATTATAACCTATTTACATGGAACTATTAGTTTTAAATTTTTAATCCTTATATTAGCTATAAAAGTTGAACATTTTATACATTTTTAACTACTACATTTTTAATTCGATAAATTTCATCAAAATTTGAACTTGCCTGCTCTTTTGAAAACTGTGATGAGACACCAAAAAAAAAAAACACAAAATACAAAACAAATACATAATAATAGTACAAAGAAAGGTAGAAAAAATATAGTGTGAGCCACCCTGTCCCAACACCCGGTGTGTCGAGGGGCACACATAGTTCGTAGCAAGCGCTATTTTAGGAAAATGGGGAGCATGGTAGTACCAAGTACTCGGGAAATTCCGGTTTTTCCTTAATTTTTATTTTGTTTTTACCTGCGCTTTTGAAAATTTTTGGGAATTTTCACCTCTCCGATGCACCAACTAGATTCACTTTCCCATCGAACAAGATACTGTTGAAGTAAATCAAAGCAGTTTCACCGCCCCAAACGGAGATGATACACAAAAATAAAACATTTTAAATTTAAAAAAAAACACACATTGTAAAATCAATACATTCATCGCTCCGCTCAGAATCTAAAAAATTATAATTTCATATATAAATTCATATAATATGAATCATAGAAACTTGAAACATTTCACTATTACTTAGAATTTAGATTATTATTTACGCAATAACATTTCCAAAAAAGGTAAACTACAATCCTATTTACACCATTCTACAGTATTACCTTATAAATAGTATCCTTAGACCTTAATTAATATTATGATGGTAAATTAGTAAATAATAAATATTACTAATTATATTACTATAGTACTTAATAAAATTATATTAATAAATAACTTAAGAAACAGAGGTTAGACATACCGCATCGACTCAGAATCATTTATTGTGAACAATGATTTATCATAAGTTAAAATATAATACTTAAAAGATAAGTTACAGTTACATAGTACCTACTCAATGTAGAGACAATATAGGAAAAAATAACAATTTTAGTTATTTTGTTTTAAAAATATTATTCGTTAGGACTCGAAACTTTTTGCCATTTAGTTTAATTTCATTGATATTTTCAAAATAATAGTGCAATCTACCGGGTATAACTGTATAAGTATAATAAACAATTAATATAATATGCTTTAAAAATAAACGCTTAGGGTCACAAAGGGTCCGTCTCTGCTTTGAATCGTTATTTTATACAATGATATATCATTGAATTCTAGTTTAACATTTTCATACTAAAACTTAAGTGTTTTCGTAAATATTTTTACATGCATTTCATATTTTCGTGTAATCAGTAGAAGCCGAGCAGGATATAGCAGTGACCGGGTATTGGGGCACTCAACTCGAGCTGTTATAAATAACATTGCAAATATAAAATGTTGATTTGGAGTTTTATTAAACTTGCAACTTTAAGATTTACGATTACCTTTCTGAATTTCCTACATTAATGATAGTAATACGAAACGTTATAGTATAAAAAAACAATATAAAAAGAAGACTAAAAATAAAATTTAAAATGATTCATCATCGTAGATTTAAAACTAGATTTTTACCGTATTTATTACAAATGGCTCAATACGATTATACTTCATATAAGATATTTGTATATTTTTAGCTACGCAAGTCACAAACATTGAAATGAATACTTCCTTAAAACAAGATAAATATATACATTTTACCTAGAAAAATAAAATAAAATATATATTGCTGAAACCGGGACAGCATGTGCAATGTGCATGTGTAGTGCCGCACATGGTGGTTTTGTTAGCACATACAGTAAACAAATGTACCCACCCACTATTTATCATTATATATAAGTAAAATGTTCAAGCTTCACTTGGTAATTCGATTCACATTACCTCGAGCATTAAATTTATTCAAACATTTTTAAATTAGATCTTTTAATATATTGATTATCTAGCCCCCCCCCCCCCCCAAACAGCCTAAAACGATAGAATTTTGCCTGTTCTTAATTTGTTATGCTTCGTATATCTATATATATTATATTATATAGGTATAGTCGACATGGTGTGTACTAAATAAATATAATATATTATATCATTGACCTATCATCTATGAGACTAGACCAAAATCGTGGTTATAAATAATTCCTGTGGGGAGGGGGGATGCAAATTACCCTCTTTCCAGATATATTTTAATAGCAGCTAGCCTAACATTTTACTAGCAGCTATTCATAAGTTGATTAAAAACAAACATTCTACTATCCAAATTGTTGATCAACTAGCAACAATAGGTATACCAAGTTCGTTATAAATGTAAAATGAACGTACAGTGCATACATCTTTCATGTCCTCAGTGATTAAATATTTAAATAAACTAGTAAATCATTATAGTCCACAGAAATTATTATTATAATTTACATAAGCTTTCTGTGGCTTGTATCGGCTGTGATACCAGTAAAGTTGCATTACTTTGTAACCCGTCTGGAACCACTGTGCGGACGCCGCGCGCTTGTTTGTGTATGTATTTTTTTTTAATGCGTTGATTATTGGTAGAGCCGTGCTGCACACTGTGCATACATGCAGCGTAAAGCACATGGGCAAATAGTGTCAAAAAACATGTATTATAGGTAGCTAAATATTATTAAAACATATTTTTTACATCATTGCAGTCCGGAGATAATTCTAAATAATGGGGTACTCCATATATTATCATGACTATATAAGTAAATATACGTTTTTAATTTTAGGCATTTTTAGCATTTAATTTGTTTTGAAATAAAGCTTACATTTAAATAGTGTGGTTACGTGTATACCTATAATTAATGTTCTAATTTTTTTGAACACTATCTTAAAAATTATGCAATAAACAATAAACCTATAAATTACAGTTCATAATAATAACACTCAAATATAATATTTCTATAACAGCAGCAACTAAAGATGTTGCCGCTTTTCTTGGATACCATTAATGACAAAAAAGTTGTTTTTAGTTTCAAGACGAGAGGTATCGGGCGAAAGGTAAAAACTATAGACGTCTTAAAGAATAAACCTAAATAGAGTAAAATTTATAAGCAATTTTAAAATGATGACAAATCGTTCGAATATGAATATTATATTATACAAATATAAAATTATTCATGTAAAACGGAGACATTTTTTGGGAGGATTGAGAATTACCGAGGGAATTATTCCAGTGCTAGGCCACCTACCTCTCCCACGAATCACGATCACCTCCTAATTCCTACCTCGTGCTATGCGACTGTACATTTTGATCCATTTAAAACCGTTAGGCGTTAACCGTAAACTGATGGGCATTATAGAGCTGCATTGTTTCTTTGAATACTCGAGACAAAAATAAAAAACACTAAATTTGCACCTAACCTACCAAATATAACTGATATACACTTATAGGTACAACGTATAAGCTACTGTCCTACAATATATATTTTATAATTCGATCCAGATTCTCAAAATCTCTACCTAACAAAATGTTTACGTTTCGTGTATGCACGTACACATAGGATACATAGTGTCAAACTGTCATAAAAGTGTCATAAAAATTATAATGACGTCAACGGGTCCAGTGATAACCACGGCGGTTCTTCGACTTAATGTTATTACTTATTAGGTACCTGCAGATATCTATGTTAATAACTTACCTAGGTCGTCCATGTTTTAGGCGTGCCTGCTCTCAAACCCAGAGCACAGTGACGTCTCCAATACTACTGTCACGATGATATTAATACTATAATTGTGGACGATGTACGCGTACAACTGTGAAGAATGGAGCACATCGGCGGCGTCTGGTTACGCGACGTTATTGTTTTTGTGCATTTTCGCCGAGAACGAAAACAATCGGAGAAGACGTGCGCGGTGACGGAATTCCGACGGTTTTATTGTTTAAGAAATTTCTTTTCGCGTAGGTATTTCGTTTTTATCAGTCTCTGCGAGAAATAGTAATAATATTATTATTATACATTTCTAGTTTCTACATGTAAGTAAACAGTAATCTCTTCGGCCCCGACGTCCGCCAATGTTTACTTACGTGTTATCATAATATTCTACATACTGTGGTGTGCGCTATCAATGTTGGCGGAAATGCGACGTTGCCGGTGTGGCGGTCGGTCAATTCAGTCGACGCCGGCGCGTGATCGAGCGCGAGTACCCCTTATCAGTTATCACGTCTGTGAGTTAACAAATCTCGCTTAGTGCTTACGACACCCACGCACCCTTCCCGTCGCACACCCGACACTTTCACCATTATGGCATGATAGTCCCGTAGGCCGTAGCGCCACCGCTGCCCGAGTCGTTCGCGTCCTCCGACCCTTTCTCCCCTGCTCCAACCAACAGCATTCAACAGGCTATTTTTATCCCCCGTGCACATGCTCGCGACGAATATACATATATAATACAATAACAATATTATTATCAACTATTTTTATTATTATTATTATTATTATTATCGCCGCCGCCGCCGCCGAAATTTTCGTCTTCGCCGCTGCACCAGCACTGAGCACTTTGAACAGACCGCGACTAGACTATGCGACCGGCTCCCTTCCTCCTCTATAACTGTTGTAGTACGATCAGCAGCGGCAACGGCATCATCGCTATCGTCAGCAGCAGCCGTGTCTTTACCGGTCTGCCTCGACGACTCTCGTTCTGATTCCGTTCGTACCAACGGAAATAGTTTTTCGGGACCGAGTAAGAAGAAGAGGAGAAATCTCGTCCGAGACAACCCCCGCACGCCTACAGTCGCCCCCGCACGCCCCGTCGAGTCCGACGAACACGCGACTGCTGATTGCCGACTGACCTACACACACCGCGGGCGGAAGCTATAACGATGCCGCCGGATATAAGCAAGTGAGTACGCGACCACCAAATAACATATTATTTTATTACTATAGTATTGCCCGTGTACGACGTGATCGTTCGTGCAGGGGGACTCGATTATCGATCGGACCCGTATCGTCGTCGTAAAGATAAAATAATAACTTACTGATTAATTATTGTTAAATAACCACCCCTATGATAGTCGTACGCGTGTGAGCGTCGACAAATTATTGTACAGTCGTGACGTGCCGTCCATCATGCCGGGTGTTTGCAGCGATCCGAACTTTTTCGAGACTACCGTCGAGCCTCTGCTCGCGGCCGGCCGCGAGGGCGACCTATGCGAGTGGCTCAAGAAAAACGGACTGATTGCCAAGGAACAGAAATGCCCGAACTCCAAGTGCCTAACCACGGACAAGATGCAGTGGCATCGCGCACGCGTCGTCGATAAGTTCAACTGGATGTGCCTAACGTGCAAGAAAAGGGTGCCGGTTAGGAATGCGTCCTTCTTTGCTGACTTCAAGTGCGAGCTGAGTTATGCGCTGAGAGTCATTGACGGTAAGCTGTGGCCATTTGCTACTTGCTTAGTTGCACTGTAGTAATGTGTCTTAAATGCACTTTGTTCATATATTTTTCTTTTTTACAGGTTGGTGTAAGAATATGCCGCTTAGCGATTTCGGTGGTGAATGCAAAAATAAAGTAAATCTAGCCAAACGTATTTACGCTGCATGTACTCAAGTATCTGAGTGGCAGTTGAAAAAAATTGTTGGTGACTTCAAACTGGGCGGCACAGATGTTGTAGTCATCGTAGATGTGTTTCCAGATGGCAACATGAGTTTGGAAGTACCAACCACGTCTCATAATAATAACTTTTCCAAAAGAGTGCTATGCATTGCTGATACTGCCCACGTTCCCGTTCGTGTGTGGGCAAGCCTTCTAGATGGATCTAATAAAGTAAAACAATCATAATTTATATGTATTCAATTATTAAGATATTTTTAATTAATACTGTTCATTGGTTTAGGAAAATTCTAAAATAGTAGAAATGGTGAAAAACCATGTTATGCTGGGTTCAACTATTGTAACAAATGAAATGTTATATCCATTGTTGCACAATTTACCTGGAATAGGAGAAGTCATAAGCACAGAAGCATTGATGAATTTGGACATTAACCACGATCACAAATCTTTAAAAAATTTAGGTTAGTAGGTAACATTGTAGATAAACGTAATTGAGCAATATTGCTGAATTGAGGATGATTTTCTGTTATAGAAACAATATGGGCTACCACCGTAGAAGCCTGTATTCACTTACAAGACTTGAGTACAGCACTTGCTGAACAGCATCTAATAGAACTACAGTGGAGACAAATGTATGGATTTATAGCGTTTCCTTCTTTGATACAACATATTGTCGAGTATACAGCTTACAATAACCCAAAATGTCCACCTTTGCCAAGCATTTGGCCAACAAATTAAATCAATTGATAAGTACAAATATTAGCTTATTGCTAAACCCACCGTTTAATATTATATACATGGTAATTTTTGTCAATTATTGTACGACATTATGACTACTATTAAGTTTGAAGAAGTTAAGTTTATAAATCTTATTCATAACGATTATTTTCAAAAATAACAATTATCATAATGACATCTAGACATAATTTAATTTTTAAATAAAACGCTGATATGCTGAATAAAAATACTTCATAATATTTATAACATTTAAATCAACAAAATAAAGATCCAAAATAATTTTTTTTTGTTTTAACCAAAAATAATTAATATACTGAAGAAACCTTTATTTATTAAATATTTTTTGTGTTCTGTGCGCTAATTTTATATTTTTAATCCAAGGCAATACCTAGTATATATTATATTTTTAAATTTATACTTTTCAATTGAACATCACATTTTATAAGATTAATTGATCTTTAAAAATATTTTAAAAAGGATGTTTTTCCCCACCTTTGACTTACTTGTTCTTATTGGTTTCATTAAATGTATAATAATTATATATTATTGTTTATGAATTAATTGATACTTTTTTAACAATCAAAATAAATATCAATACATTTAAAGTCCAACACTAAAACTAAAATTTAATAATCCACATATTTAATATTTTGTTATGGGATACATATCAGTTGTTTTTAAATATATTATTTATATTGCAATATTTTGGAAAATAATAAGTATATTGGTATACTTATATTAAATTTCCCAACTTAAAGTTATTTAATATACTATGTTGGTATTATAATATATTAACTACACAGTTTATCTATTTTTTTGTTTAATAATTCTTCAGAATTTTATAACTATTTTCTAATTGATTGGAAATATTTTGCTTTTCAAAAAATATAATTAAATAGATATTAATGTAATTAATATTGTCAAAGACTGGTTTTTTAAACAGATTTTTACTTTATTTAATTTAAATAATTTGGTGCCATTCTATAAGTTAAATATATTAAGAAAGGTAATGCAAAAGCAATATTAAATTAATAAATAAATATTTACAAATGTTAAAAAGTACAGGGTAATTCAGCTACAGCCAAAACATAATGTCTTTTTTTACTATAAAATGTACAACTTAAGCTTACTTGTGATTTTACACCAGTGATGTTTTCTCATATGAATTAAGGACTTAAGGAGTCAGGATTAAATATTTGATAATGTGCATTAATTGTATACTTATGGTAGATAGTTACTCCATTTTTATTTTTTACATCACTCAACATTGTTAAAGTCTGTTATTCGGAACTAATGTAAATAATTTGTAGAAATAACTTAAAACATGTTTAAAGTTAATATAATAAAATATTGTTTAAGTTTAAAATTGAATTTGTTTATATGAGTACGCTATATAGGTTCTTCATGATGCATTTAACAGCAAAAATATTATTTAATATTTTTATATAATATATAATATATTTATAATCTATTCAAATGTGGTTGTATTTCGTGTTAAACACAATTACAAAATCAGTGAATTATTATTTACAAATATTGATTAATTTGTAGTTTCTTTTCTATTGTGTGATAAATTTTTATTTTTATTGTCTATTGATTAACGTTAATTTTTTTTTATCTAATAGAGAATGAAGAACTTATGCTTAACACTTAGTACACTTTAATTTTATCAATATAATATGTCTCATACTTTTTTATTTCATTATAAAGGGTAATGCTATTAATATTAATCTTTTATTATTTATCTAAAAATTAAATATCCTGTTAACATATTTTAAATCATTGTATGTTGCAAAATCACTTAAAATATAAAATATGTTACATAATTAAATTGTTATTTTGTATTAGCAACAATAATAGAACTTTTCAAGTGCCTTTTTACTGTTACATTAATGTCTAAAGCTCAAAAAATATTTTAACTTTAATGTCTGTAAAATAGTAATATTATTAAATAAGATTTTACCTATAATTATCCTTAAACATTTTGTTTAGTAATTTCATTGTTTGTATGTATTGTCCTTTTAAGTTTTTGATTAAATTATAATCTATTCCTGTTACTAATACCTAAATCTTAATTGTTTTCTAAAGTGAATTATTATTATTACATTGCTATTGTTGCCTTTTTTTCAATGTTAGACTTAATTTATACCAAAGGCTTTTATTTTTATCATTTTATATTGTCTCATGATGTTGAAATAATATTTAAACGTGTTACTTATGTTCTTATTATATTTTTCATTGTACAATTAAAACAATTTACCAGTTGTAAACATTTTGCAAAATGATTACTTTATTTTTCAAATACTCCATTTTAAACAAAACAAGTTTTTATTATATTGTAGATTGTTCCTAGTAATTTCAATTTGAAATGTTGTTTTCCATTTTGTACTTTACTTCCATTTTCATTGTGTTTCGTTAATAGAAATATGTTATTTCTACAATATTATTAAGTTAGTTTTTTTTGTATATCAAAATATCAATGTTAGACATTTTTTTTGAGACTTAATTATGTTAAGTTTTTTTTTTTTTTTAGTATTTTGACTTTTTTGCCGTGTTAATTGAACTAATTAATACATTTTGTTTAAAACTGAAACACACTGTCTTCCTCTAGCAAGTGGCTTATATAAAATATATTTTTAATAAATGATATACAATTAATATTTTAATGTTTGACTGTTAAATATAATACAATATTTTGTTACAAATATTGATACTGTGTTTAATATATATTTTGTAATACTATATACTACACTGGAACATATTTGAATTTTTAATTATACATTATGTACACATGTTAAATTGAATTTTTCTTTTTTTTTTTAAATTTCAAATCATATTTTGAAGTTAAAATTAGGTATGTTGATGTTAATTATAAATTTTTTCTATGTACATAATGATAGTATAGTAAAATTATTATACTAGTACTCTATTTGAATAATTAGCGGTGTTTAGTTATTGTAATTTTAACTATTAACAATTTAGTTTGAACTTACTTACGTTTTCTTTTTTTTGTTTTAATTAGTGATGAGAGTCTAGTAAATTTACCGTGTACAGTTTACCGGTATGGTAAATTAACTATTAATTTTGTTTTAAATTTTCTAAAAATATAATTGGATTATAATGCAAATAGGAATTTTTATAAAATGATAATGACTGATAGGTATGTGAAATGAATTATTGTAGTTATTGAATACCACATTTCGTCAACCAATTTGTGGATCATTTAATCATGTCATTTAATATATAATATTGTATGCATTTTAATAAAACAAATGACAATGATTATTAATTATTATTTTTAATTTTATTTCTTTTATTTCTTGATTAGCCAATTTTTTACTTAAATTCGTATTTTCATAATATATAGGTTTATAATATAATTATATATATATTACAAATGATCAAAGAGACAATTAATTTGAGTTTATCATTATTATTATTATGCACATGATGTATTATATGTATTATAAAAGATATGTTTTTTTTTGGTTAGGTTATGTTGGTTTTTATTATAAAAAGGTAATTCAGTATTTTAAATTTAAATCTAATTATTTTATTTAATTCTATGGTGTGATTCAGTGGCGGATCCAGGGGGAATTTCCCCTCGCCCTCCAAACACCGTAGTTTCCCTTTGTCTTACACTAAAATTTGTTGCAAATGTATGTACTGTTTGTAATTTCCCCCCTCCATGTCCCCCCACCCACCAAAAAAAATTAAGCCCTGGATCCGCCACTGGTGTGATAAAAAAATCAAGACCATTATTTTATTTTATATTTATCTTGTCTTCTTTACATAATATAACGACAATAACTGTGACAAAGTTCAATGGCCACCGTACACTATAAACCAATTTTTAATAACAATTTACCAATTTTACTATAAATTTAAAAAATAAAAAAACTGATATTAATTTATACTGATTTATAAATATATTTTCGTGAGTTTTTTTATATATTTTTATATATCTGTGGTTAACAACTTGAATTAACCCTGCTACCAACCCAATCAATTTTGATAGCCGAAAGTCGAATCATAAAATATAAATTAATAACTAAATTATAAAAATCATAAATATGTATGAGTCCATAATTTTTATAAAAAAAAAGTACAATTTCATGTATTTCACACTATTGTTAAGGACACTAGAACACGCATAAAAAAAAGTACTGTGCTACGAAAAATAGTACGTCTGGTCTCCATAATTATATGTCCTTGTTAAAAGAATAGGCACCTATCATTAACTGTACCAAAATAAACTATTTTCGTAAATTATTCTAAAACGTACTTTTTTTTATTTTATGCAAAAACATCAAGACATCAAGACATTAACGAGTTAATAAGTTAAGTTAATAGTTAACTTATTAGTTTGCTGTTTTAATTAACTTAACTTTAACTCAACTCATTTTTATCTATGTTAACTTAAAATCAACTTATATTAATTTTAATATTCCCAATTAAGTTAATTTTTCTGAAAAATATTATTTATTTAATTTATAAGTTCGTAAAATATAGAAAATATTATCAGAAAAAATAGGTATATTTGCGAAGAATTTCGTATATTATTTTATAAATAACCAATATCAGTAATATATCGTATTAATTAGGAAACAATTAATAATAATATAGGGGTAATTATGTACCTAACACTAATTGTCCGTATATAAAGACATCAATAGATACGAGCTCTTGAAACTATGATTTGTAATACCCATTTATTAGTTACTCATTAGTTATCACTTATTACTTATTATTTATTAATTTATTTTATAATATAATAATTTTATTACAAAAATACCTACTTACCTATACTGGTGTATTATATATTTATACATTATTAGTTCATACCACGGTTATCTAATCTCACGGTTATCGGATTCAAATAATGATTATAAACTCTTCTTTTTGACAATTATTTGT